>NC_140172.1:146691233-146828044 GCF_963971535.1 Notolepis coatsorum | reverse complement strand
GCGCCGTTGCCGCTGAGCAAGGCACGGATAAGCGATTTTTCAGCCCGCTTTTGTATCGTGCATAAGGACACATATACTATCGATAATCTAGCGTTTATTTGAAAACGATTCATAAATCAGCCGGAAAATAACAACGTGTTTTGTGTATTCCACTAAAGGGCTATTATCGCGTCTTTCTCTGGAATTACTAGAAATCTCCAAAACTATACTCGTATTCAAAACGGTATAAAACGGAAATGTACCGATGAAAAAACAATCCGTTTCGTACATGTTGACTGCAAGCAAGTCATTGATAAGCGACGGGTGTATTAGACCCATAGCCATAATTTAAGATATTATATTTTAAGCACTCGCAAATGTCCCCGTCCTCCCATTGATTAAAGCGCTGGCCTACAAGCCCTAATTTGGTCATATCCGGCCGGCTCTGAATGTGTTAATGTAGACCTTTTTTTATTTGTATGTCAGCTCTTTGACTGCCAGAGTGGAGTGGACTCAACCTTGATGACATGGACTCGACTCAGGCTCTTCTTTGGTGACTCGGATTTGGACTCGAACACTGGGGACCTCGAGACTCCACTCGGACTCGAGATTTAGTGACTCGACCACAACTCTGACCTGCACTCCTCACGTGTCTGAAACTAGAGACACATTGTCCTTCTCTACTGTGTCAAGACTGTATGGTGTTACTTTAATTCCAGTCACATGTTCAACTTAGCATAAAGGAAACAAGTCTGTTGCAAGACTTTCCCGTGGGACAACATTATGATATTGGGTGACATGACATGCAACTGAACAGGACTTGCCTTCGAGCAACATTGTACTTAGTGTACTTATTTTATGCCTATTCTTATGTCTGCACGTTTACGTTGCACTACTTTTATTGTCTTTTATACAGGGACGCGGGAAGTGGGGGTGCGGCTGGGGCTGCAGCACCCCCTGCTGGCGGGGAGTGTAACTGCAACTGCAAGGTTGTTTTGGCTTTTATTCCATTGTAATACCGAGGCTACTCAATGTCACAGAGCGGAGCGGCACTGCAGATTTACCCTATTCTTGGAATTCATTGCCAGATCCTCATAGGGGCGCTGTCTCGATAATGCAGTGTTATTAAAGCAGCGTGTAGCCGACGCATGAACCAGTTGGGATTCGAATGGAAGCGTCAACGCAGAACTGGAAATCCGTTGGTAAAAAAATAGCGGCCTGGAATAGTTTTTGGGACGCTCAATTCGCAGTAAAGGAATATATCTGTGGTTTCCCTGGCGGATGGCGAACAAGCCAGCAGAACTATCCGAACTCCGCAGAGCTGAGCGTGAGAGCGCGGAGTTGGGCAGTGGTCTCCTCTAGTGAACGAGAGTGTTGGTTTACCAGAGTGGTTAACCTATGACGTTATTATCATATCACTTATCTCAGCACCCCCACTGACTGACTTCCCGCGGCCCTGCTTTTATACCTATTCTTATGTCTGCAATTTATGCATTGTTTTTTTATTCTGTCAACTATATGCTGATTTTATGCCTATGTTCATTTTATACGAATTGCTGTGGGGCACATTGGGCTGCGGTCCATGTATGAAAGGTGCTATATAAATAGTTATTCATATTTATTATTATTATATTGTAAAAAATGTATGCATTGAAATGTCTCGACGACATTGAAAATGAGGGTGACCTCAATTGTCCTTTTCGAGAATAAATAAAAGGTTTGAATTTAATTTAATTGAACCCCCTATGGACCAGTTAGCCTATAGCTCTCCCGGAGTTTTAAGCCAGGCTAATGGTCCGTATCCGCTTCCATTCATTTGTGCTAAGCTAGACTAGCTTGCAGCCGGACAGCTTTCTATACTGAACACAACAGAGAGAAAAGTGGTATCTATCTTCTTGTCTGACTCTGGAGGAAACGGTAACATCCCATAATGTTGGCGCGTTCCCTTAAGTGTATCAGACCATCGTAAGCAGCCCCGCTGAGCACTCTGACCCACAGAGACTCACCGCTGAGGGGGTAAGAACCACGGAGAGAACGACACCATCGTCCTCGTCCACCGCGTCCGGCGAGGGAACGAACACGGGTTCTGACGGGTAGAAGCCCTTCTGCTGCCACACCTGAGGTCACGCACACACATGCACACGCACACACACACACACACACACACACACACACATACACAAATCAGATATTGTTATCATTGTGTATTAATCAGATATCGTTATCAGTGTGTATTAATCAGATATCGTTATCAGTGTGTATTAATCAGATATTGTTATCATTGTGTATTAATCAGATATCGTTATCAGTTAATCAGATATCGTTATCAGTGTGTATTAATCAGATATTGTTATCATTGTGTATTAATCAGGTATCGTTATCAGTGTGTATTAATCAGGTATCGTTATCAGTGTGTATTAATCAGGTACCGTTATCAGTGTGTATTAATCAGATATCGTTATCAGTGTGTATTAATCAGATATCGTTATCAGTGTGTATTAATCAGATATTGTTATCATTGAACAGGACACAGCTACTTGGTTAATTCTTTATAAGATTTGAATATTATTCATCTATTTAAATTTGCAATGTTGTTCCTTCCAAAGTAGGTATCTTTGTGTACCTCTGAATACTATGTCTGACTCTGAAGGTATTCTTCAGAATATTCTCTGAAAAAGGTTCCTACATTATGTATGTACTGACCCTAGTCTATGACACTAGGGATAATTACATCATATTACATCACCCCCCCCCACACACACACACACACACCTTGAGAGTCTTGTCCTTCAGGTCCATCTTGAGCAGCGAGTCTCCGACCAGGTGTCTGAAGCCGCAGCCATAGAAGTAGCGGTACGGCCGCGTGTTGTACTTCCCATAGTTGATCTGGGGGAACTCAAAGCCTCCGTATGCATGGAGGTCGTCTCCATGGAGATCCTCGTGGGTGCAGAAGACCTGCTTACACAGCGACACACACAGAGGATTAATAATGGCCTGTTGTTTACTGTTCACTGTTGTTTATAGTGGATGGAGTTCACTATTGTTTATAGTGGCTGGAGTTCACTATTGTTTATAGTGGCTGCAGTTCACTATTGTTTATAGTGGCTGCAGTTCACTATTGTTTATAGTGGCTGCAGTTCACTATTGTTTATAGTGGATGCAGTTCACTATTGTTTATAGTGGCTGCAGTTCACTATTGTTTATAGTGGCTGCAGTTCACTATTGTTTATAGTGACGGGAGTTCACTATTGTTTATAGTGGCTGCAGTTCACTATTGTTTATAGTGGCTGCAGTTCACTATTGTTTATAGTGACTGGAGTTCACTATTGTTTATAGTGGCTGGAGTTCACTATTGTTTATAGTGGCTGCAGTTCACTATTGTTTATAGTGGCTGGAGTTCACTATTGTTTATAGTGGCTGCAGTTCACTATTGTTTATAGTGGCTGCAGTTCACTATTGTTCATAGTGGCTGGAGTTCACTATTGTTCATAGTGGCTGCAGTTCACTATTGTTTATAGTGGCTGGAGTTCACTATTGTTTATAGTGGCTGCAGTTCACTATTGTTTATAGTGGCTGCAGTTCACTATTATTTATAGTGGCTGGAGTTCACTATTGTTCATAGTGGCTGCAGTTCACTATTGTTTATAGTGACTGGAGTTCACTATTGTTTATAGTGGCTGCAGTTCACTATTGTTTATAGTGGCTGCAGTTCACTATTGTTTATAGTGGCTGGAGTTCACTATTGTTTATAGTGGCTGGAGTTCACTATTGTTATAGTGGCTGGAGTTCACTATTGTTCATAGTGGCTGCAGTTCACTATTGTTTATAGTGACTGCAGTTCACTATTGTTATAGTGGCTGCAGTTCACTATTGTTTATAGTGGCTGCAGTTCACTATTGTTTATAGTGGCTGCAGTTCACTGTTGTTTATAGTGGCTGCAGTTCACTGTTGTTTATAGTGGATGGAGTTCACTATTGTCCATAGTGGCTGCAGTTCACTATTGTTTATAGTGGCTGCAGTTCACTATTGTTTATAGTGGCTGCAGTTCACTATTGTTTATAGTGGCTGCAGTTCACTATTGTTTATAGTGGCTGCAGTTCACTATTGTTTATAGTGGCTGCAGTTCACTATTGTGCATAGTGGCTGGAGTTCACTATTGTTTATAGTGGCTGCAGTTCACTATTGTTTATAGTGGCTGGAGTTCACTATTGTTTATAGTGGCTGCAGTTCACTATTGTTTATAGTGGCTGCAGTTCACTATTGTTTATAGTGACTGGAGTTCACTATTGTTTATAGTGACGGGAGTTCACTATTGTTTATAGTGGCTGCAGTTCACTATTGTTTATAGTGACTGCAGTTCACTTGTTTATAGTGGCTGCAGTTCACTATTGTTTATAGTGGATGGAGTTCACTATTGTTTATAGTGGCTGCAGGTCACTATTGTTTATAGTGGCTGCAGTTCACTATTGTTTATAGTGGCTGCAGTTCACTATTGTTTATAGTGGCTGCAGTTCACTATTGTTTATAGTGGCTGCAGTTCACTATTGTTTATAGTGGCTGCAGTTCACTATTGTTTATAGTGGCTGCAGTTCACTATTGTTTATAGTGGCTGCAGTTCACTATTGTTTATAGTGGCTGGAGTTCACTATTGTTCAGCTGTTTGTCTCCATAGTCTCGCCTGTCATGCAAGGATGTCGGTCATTACCTTAACTACTCGTTGATACGGCAGTGACTGGTTGAAGTAACACGCTATATAGTAATACACACTATATACTGCACTAAATACAGTACTACACACTACATACTGTCCTACACACGGTACTACACACTATGTACTGTACTACATACTGTGCTACAAACAACATACTATACTACATACTGTGCTCCATACTGTACTACACATTACATACTGTACACTACATACTATACTACACACTATGTACTGTACGACATACTGTACTACAAACTACATAATATACTAAACACTACATACTGCACTACACAGTACATACTATACTACATACTGTACTACACACTACATACTGTAATACACACTACATACTGCACTACATACTAATCTCGTTATAACAAAGAGATTAGCTGAAAACGCTATTGTTTTCATGCATAGATCACTAGACGTGTGAACTTATAATACGAGTTTCACGTTATAATTTCCTCTATAACAGCGTGGCCCGCTGGGCGACGGCGACCGTGATACTGTCGGTCCACAGGTTCACACAGACGGCTCCCAGTTTGAGGAAGCACAGAGAAGCTCCGCCCCTCTCCAGTGGGATCATGTGAAAAGGGCTCTCCGGTGACGAGGTCCGCATCAATAACAATCTGTATAGTCAAAGACATGCCTCCAAGAGGAGCTCACACTGTAGAGCTTTAATGTTACATAATACCCGTTTGGGGAGCAGTTAACTGCATGTCGTTCAGTTCATTGTTTAACTACACTTTGCAGTTAAACCTTCTTTTTCAAAGCGGTGTCACTTTGTGTTACTGACTGTCACCTGATCTTTATGGGTTTTGACAGCGGTGGCCGGACTGGACGTCCTGGTGCTGAGGTTCACGTCCGTCGGCGTGTCGGCGGTGACGCCCAGAGGGAGGACGAAGCGTCGAGGAAACACCTTGCACAAGGTGTTGTATACCTGGGGAAACACACAGCAGTAAGGTCCCTTCATTTACACCTTAACCTCTTAAGCCCTAGCCCTATTTTCTGAAAGTAAATGGAGGATTGCTCCACTTCTACAAGGTCCATTTGCATGTTCTTGGTATCTAGGGACATCTATGGATCTCAGGGAATGTATTCCCAGTGTTATAAATATTGTGTCTGTTACTAGGCTTGTGATGAAACAAAGGAGAATATAAATTATGATCTTTCTTTGCATCTTTGCCAGTGAATAACACCATGCTTCACCAGACATGAAGAACTGCCACTGAGCTCATTCAGCACCTTCTTTAGATCATGTGTACAACAAATCTAAGCAAATGAATAAAGGGAAGATGATTAAACAGAAGGTTTTGTAGATACAGTACTGAATTATGCCATCCGGACAAATGCAATTTGAAATATGATTATAGAATATCGGGCCTATAAATTACCTTATTTTGACCAAGTCACACATCTATGGATCGGGCCAAATCTCCCCTTTCCAATGGCAGAGTTCAATCTGGATTTAGTATCACCAGGCGTGATTCACAAACCGTGAATGAAATCTACTGTAAGTACAGTTACTTTTTTATAATGTACATTTCTCCGCCATTTTTCATCAGATTGCAATGCAGTTTTTTGCTAGACGTTCACAGAAAGGTAGAGAAACTAACTACGTTCTGTTGGCAATAATGTTCAGGTTTGTGGGAGATCACCCCGAAAAATAAGAGAAATTAAAAAGTAAATCCAGAAGTCAGATGATTGTCAGGGGCTGGCATGAGCTGGGTAGTGTAGTTTTTAGAAATTCAAAAGCCCATCGAAAGCCCTGGGTCTCTTCCTTGGGCCGTTGTGTGCCAGCGATCTGTTCAATGGGGATAAATTCCAGTGTTTGCAGTGCTAAACCTATATTACATATTATAGCTATGGATCTAATAACAATGTCGATTGTCAGTGAGTTTCTTCCGGTCATCCATACATTTCCGTTTTATACCGTGGTGAATATGAGTATAGTTTTAGAGTGATCCTGTGTAATCCCAGGAAACTCCGCCAAACAGCGCTTTACTGCATTTCATTATAAATCGTGCCATTTCTTGCCTGATTATTGAATCAATCTGAAATCAATGCTAGATTATCGGTATTATGTTTCATCATGCATGCATGAAAGGGTGGGGGGGGGGGGGGGGGGTCGTTTTTCTATGCTTTGATCGCCACCAACGGCATACATTACACAATACATTACAGACACACGCTGCGATCACAGGGAAAAAATTATCGGATCAACGCAAGATTGATAACATATAGTCCTTACCTCGTCTATGATGTACTGCAAAAAGAATAATCTAATTATCTGATCGCCATTCCAAATACTGATCACGATCGTGTCCAACGTTATCCAGCATTGCACATGAACAGGCGGGCAGGGACCCTCGTCGATGCCATCCCTATAAGCGCTTGTTTGCGTGTGTTTAGACCCCGCCCCCACGCCGCAGCTCGGCCGAGAAAACACATTGTTTCAAATGGAGTGCAATAGCGGCCGCAAGGCATTAGGTGGTGGTATTGGCCGTTTGTGAACTCAGAGCCATTCCCAATGATAACATCAGGCTGGATGGATGAATTATGAATGGATATAGCGAATAAAAGAAATAACGTTTAAAACCGACTTTTCTCGGGTTTGGCGCCCAGCGCATGGCGAGTTATCCCGGAATATCTCGGGTCTGGCGTCCAATGTGTTAATTCTGAAAATATACACTTTGACTGCTGTTTTGACAGGGTTAGGGTCTTTACTCTTGGCTACATTTGACAAGAAAACGCAACAATAATTCATACATTCTGTAGAGATGGATTTATGGCGTGATGTCATTTGCGGTCCAGTATCGGACCGCTCGGGCTTAAGAGGTTAAAAACCCAGTGAAATAACCTTATCAAAGAAATAATAATTAAAGTAATAATCTCAGTAATATTTTCATATAAAGGTCTATTGGTTCTGGAGGAGGTAAATGGTAAATGTCAATTACAATTTTGTTCCTCAGATTCACCCATTCACTCACACACCAACGGCAGAGCAAGGTGTGCAAGGTGCCAACCTGCTCATCGGGAGCAATTAGGGGTTAAGTGTCTTGCTCAAGGACACTTTGACACGCTGCCCGGGAGGAGCGGGAATCAAACCGTGAATCCCCTCCTACCCCCCCACCCCACCCACTGAACCACCTCCAATGTACAGCCCCCCCCCCCCCCCCATTTTACGTCAAATGTATATACTCTTTTCTGGACTCTTTTTGTATCACAAACAGTACTGTATTTGCAAATCTGGTATGTCATAAATGTATAGATGTAGCAGTACTGTCTATCTGTATGTCATGTATGTCATATCTGTCCTGATGAATTGAAAATGGGGGACCCTGATGTAAACAAGACGAAAGTCTTTCTCTGGTCTGCATCCCCTTAACAATTGTGTGTATTGAGCTGTACTGTACTGTACCCATTCTGCAATCTGTTAACACTTTGGCTGCCTAAGGTTAAATTCATGATATATACCATAGATTGCCAGCGCTATTTGTCTATGGAGAAAGTCCCCTTCTTTGCAGGGCTATAACTTTTTTAATTCTATTGCTACATTGCCATTATTAGGGCCCATTCAAAGTCCTATATGTATTGTTCATTGTGTAGCAACGTTAAACTTTTTCATTCACATATTCATAGTAAAGTATGGTCTAATGTATAAGTATGTTTTCATCTCTTTCTGCAGCTTTCTCCAGAACGTGATCTATAGCCCCAAATGCATTATATTGATGATGAAATACAGTTTGATGGCAATCAGCGCGATATAAAAAATTCCAACTAGACGTACTTCTAGAAGTTACTACACGTCATCTGATGTTGACCGGATGGGCGAGGGGGCGTTTATAATTCCGTGGGCAGCGTTATACCAATCATCTAATGTGGGTCAAATGTTGATAATAGCAGTTAGTATCGAAGACGGTAACGTTACACGCTGAAACTCACCCCAGTCTCCGCGCGCCGTTGGGCGATCATCGTCGAGTAGAAATCTTATCATTATGGGATATATTTTTACCCGGTCCATCTCCAGCTTGTATAATGGTATATACGTCCAAATCATGTTGTTTATCGAGTTATTGCCAATCGATCACCGTGTAGCGTGACGAGCCAGAGTCCCATGAACTATAGCGAGCGCCCGGAAGTACTACGGTCGTCATGACAACCTCTATTCAACATCCTGTTTGGCGATTGCGCCGATCGGCCACCAGATGGCGCTCCTGAACCGCCAGAGAGCTCAGTGGGTCCTGCTGGTGGATCTCAGGCCAGCGGAGGGGACATATGAATCCGATCGCAGATTTTTGAAATATTGATATAAGGACGACGTAACGCGTCCTCCGGCAACTTTAGCATGGCCAGCAAAGACGTCTAAAGACGGGTCCCGGCACTCAAAGTGTTAATAAAGTTTTCAATCAATCAACCTTTCTATCTCCAGTCGTCCCCCAGTTGTTGAAAGTTGTTGCTGTTGGACTGACCTCGTCCAGGGCCTCTCCTGACCTGCGTAGGTACTAAGGCTGAGCTCAAACGTTCGGACCTTCATTCGTTACGTTGGCATTCGAATTTTAGAACTTTTTATTTTTAATTAAACATTATTTTTTTTAAATGTTATATCTTTTTTTATGTGTCTATTCATTCGGTTTAAACCAATGGGGGTTTTCTTCACAGTTGCCGATAAAGATTAGGCTACACTAATATTATAGTATTAAAACTGATTAGTTATATTCAAGGAAGTTTATTTAATAAAAACAAAAGGTTCATTTAATCAGATTAATCACTTTATTCAAATTGAGGATTTAGTTTGAGGATATTTATAAAAAAAAAAAAAAAAAAAAATTATTTTATTTTATTAGAATTATTTTTTAGAATTTTTGTTTATTATTATTAACAAAGAAGGTTTGAATGTCCGTTCGAAAAACCCTGACCAAAAACAGGCTTCGGGTACAGCCCTAGTAGGTTCTGGAGCACTCACCTGGTCCAGGGCCTCCCCTGACCTGCGTAGGTTCTGGAGCACTCACCTGGTCCAGGGCCTCTCCTGACCTGCGTAGGTTCTGGAGCACTCACCTGGTCCAGGGCCTCCCCTGACCGGCGTAGGTTCTGGAGCAGGTAGTTGTTGATGGCACCTCCGTCATCCGAGCAGCACATGTCGAGTATCAGGAGGCCGTCCTCCTCGAACGCATTAATCTGGTGGAAGGTGGAGATGGCCTTGGTGTGGTACTTCACCGGGCTGACCTGGGACAGAGACGGGATTACATGCAGGTCCCAGGTCAGTCGTTTTGATTTCAGGACTTGAATACCTTGAGTACTACCATGAATCGTCCCTGAAGGTCACATGAAGTAGCCTAACGCGCAGGACTACATACTGAAAGTTCCTTAAGCGTCTCCCATTTACATTAGGGATGATGATTTTGTAGATGAAGATAACTGAGATAACTGATAATAGTTTCTGTTCCAATAACTGTGGTCTGTATTAAAAAGAAGTTCCTATAAGTTAATCCAATTGTGTACTTACTGAAAGTGATATGAAAACACTGTAAATGGAAAATAATGTCTTTATGTCCGTTTCTGCAGTATATTCCAATGCTCTGTTGTGCATGTGAAAGTACCCAAACAAAACCCAAGTGACAAAAAACTAAAACTAGACTTCCGGTTTGGCGAGGAGCAGGTGAGCAGCTGCAGAACAGAGCCCCCGGTCCAAAATTCACGAAAGGTATTAAAAAGTTATAAAACACGATAAAAAGTAACAACTTGAAGATGAAAGAACGATGACAAGACCCAGTGCACAAAACTCGAGGAGAAGTGAGAGAAGAATGACCGCCGACAAAGAAAATACGACAAAGGGAAAGGGACAACACGAGGGGATGACGCAGCAGGTAAAACAAGCTAACATAACGTTAGACCACAGCGAGGCCTGGCCGGATGACGAAGCTACAAGCTAACATGGAAGCTAACACGATGAATATGCAAGCTAGCATTCGGATCGGGCTAGAAGCAATACAGAACGCTAACGATGCTAACATGCAAACCAACACGCAGACTGGACTCGATGCAATACAGAATATTCAGAGGAGCATGGAGGCAAATTCAAAAGAAATAAAACAAATGGCCCCCAAAAGAAGGACAAAGAGACGCAGGTCAGCCGGACCATCCGAGATGCAGGCACGGAGATCGCCCAGGCCGGCCAAGATTCAAGCATTAAGATCAACCAGACCAGCCAGGATTCAAATATCGAGATCTCACACTACACCAAACAGGACTCGAGCACTGAGATCACACACACCAACCGAGATTCAATACCACATATCGCTGCTGTCGGGACAAAACCTCATAACTCCATTTTTTGAATTTTTTTTTATTATATAAATCAACTCCGTAGATCATCCTCCATATGTGTGTGTGGGTTTTACAAAGTTTAAACAATGGGAAAGCATTAAACCGATCATCTGTCTAAACCTCCTAACTCTATTCACCCTCAAATCTGTGTTAGTTTTTTTCATCTGCTGAAAAGTTGGGTTTTTGGAGTTATGAGGTTTTGTCCCGACAGCAGCGATATGCATATTATTTTATAATGAATAGATGTTATGACTCGAGACACTACAAATACCACACAAACCACTTAGAATACAGACAAGGTAAACATTAGTTGGGAAAATTGGGTCTTGATTCGGGACATATAATATAAATATCACGTACTAGACTAAACTGAAGACACTAACACACATGACGCACAACTAAGACGGTGGGGAACCAGATGAAACACATTCGGAGACCTGACCGGGAGCTCTGGAACTGTACTATCATAATATGAAAGATAAGAATTCCATAAAGGAGTAGGAAGAAGCGTGAGACACGGTCGCCGGTACGAGGTCGCGTCCCAAATGGACACCTCACCTGTCCCGTGCGCTTGTCCACCAGGTGGAAGATGGTATCCTGCGTGGGGTCCCAGAAGATGCCATCGCTCAGAGCCGCCCCCCTCACTTTGGCCGTGACGATCTTGAACAGGTCCATCTTGATCGGCTGCTCGATGAACACCACGTAGTTCTCAGACATGGCTAGGAGGACAAGGCAGGGAGTTCAAGCTACACAAACGGGATCATAATAATAGTAGTAGTAATAATAATAATAATAATAATAATAATAATAATAACAATAACAATAATAATAATAACAATAACAATAATAAATTGTATTTGTATGGCACCTTTCATACAAGAATTGCAGCCCAAAGTGCTTGCAGCAGTAGAATAGACATAAAGGAGACATAAGGATAAAATGAGCATCATATTGGCAGAATAAGAGCAATGCGTAAAGTGCAGACATAAAAATAGGCATACAATTTGCATAGACTTGACACTAGTATAGAATATAGTATAATACAATCTGAGTAAATATTCAGAAGTAATTAAGCGGATGGGGGGTGGAGGGTTAAGAGGGAAGGTTAAAGGAACACTCCATGAAAGAAAAACAAAGCTGATTTACTAAACTCATAATCTCACCCATATCCTAAAACGATCAGCATTTTCCGTCCGAATTCCATTTAATATACGTCCAGGAATAATGTGACATCGTAATGACATCACACATTCCTACTCATTAACTCAATCACTCTCAACCCAAATGAATCTGTACGAGACAGTTGTATAGGTTCCTTTAGGCAGAGGTATCGGCTCACCGAAGCTGTGGTAGTAGGAAGGGTAGAGCTTGTCTGTGGGCGGAATAGAAACAAGCACTTGGGCGTTCTGGAGGGTGTCTTGGGCGTCCATCTTGTGGGGAGGCACTTTGATGATGTTGTACAGGGCTCCTACAATCACAGGCACAGTTAACTGGTAAATGGTGCATTTATATAGCGCTTTTATCCAAAGAGCTTTACAATTTTGTTCCTCACATATTTATCTATATCTATAGTATATACTGTATATATATACTATAACGTATATACTGTATACACTATAACTTATATACTGTATATACACTATAACGTATATACTGTATATTAGGGCTGACCCCCATTAGTCGATTAGTCGACTGATCGGTCGAAAGGAGCCGTAGTCGACTGCCAACCTCTTAGTCAAATACAAAAAATATATATATATATATTTTTTTTTCATCATTCTTTCCAAAAGAAAAGAGTTCTAGAAGCGTGGCTAACGCTAATGGCACGCATACCAGAGGCTAACTGCCTACGAAAACAGGCACAGAGGCACTGAAAGAGGATTTCACCCATCTAATGAACACACTAGACTAGACAAATATCAAGATGTATCCATCAGTGGACCAATCGCATGCTTTTGCAGAGGACAAGAAGCCTTCAGTCGACTCCTTCAGACATTAAGCACCCCCACAGCCCAAATGGAATGACAAAAAAAAGAAAATAATTATACTTTTATTTTATTTTTTTATTTTAGTCGACTAACTGCAAATTTTGGCCAATCATAGTCGACTATCCAAATCCTTAGTCGGGGACAACCCTACTGTATATACACTATAACTTGTAAACTGTATACACTATAACTTGTAAACTGTATACACTATAACTTGTAAACTGTATATACACTATAACTTGTATACTGTATATACACTATAACGTATATGCTGTATATACACTATAACTTATATACTATATATACACTATAACTTATATACTGTATATACACTATAACTTATATACTATATATACACTATAACTTATATACTGTATATACACACTATAACTTATATACTATATATACACTATAACTTATATGGTATACACTAACTTATATACTGTATATACACTATAACTTATATACTGTATATACACTATAACTTGTAAACTGTAATAATAACAATAATACACTTTATTTGTATAGTACCTTTCATACAAAAATTGCAGCTCAAAGTGCTTCACAATTGAAGAAAATTAAATTAGCACATAAAGTGCATATAATAACAGTCTCTCACATTGGGATCTAACATCCCAACTGGCCACCTTGTTTATTGATTCAGTTTAAAAAATAAACAATAATAAAAAGAAAAGTAAGATAGAATAGCCAAGAGTAGAATAGTGCAATAGTGCAGTGCAATAAGTAGTAGACATAAAATGAGCACATAAAGTGCAATTTACAGTGCAATAAAATTGTTCTGGATTACTGTATATACACTATAACTTATATACTGTATATACACCATAACTTATATACTGTATATACACTATAACGTATATACTGTATACACTATAACGTATATACTGTATACAGTACACTATAACCTATATACACTATGAGTTATATACGTGTTTGTATACATGCAAACCTGCGCACACGGCCCTTTGGAACATGTGACCTGACCTCTGCTGTCGTAAGAGTTGCCCATGTTGTAGGTGGTCCCGTCGGGCTCGTAGTGCGGGTGGGCAGTGGCTCCGTTCACTGCAATGAACTTGCTCCAGTCCACCTACACAGTACTGCAGATTCAGACTCAATATGCAGTGGTGGAAGAAGTACACAAGTTCCTTTACTTAACCCTCTAGTCACCCGTGTCGCAATTCTCGTCAAATAGCCTTTTTTTCATGTGTGTTTGTGGATAGCGTTGGCTATATTTTATGTATATGCCAGGAAAGTAGCTCAGTATCACATCTTTGAGTCACATTACGATAATCCATGTTTTTTATTTAATTTTTTTTATCACTATTAAGCGCATGGAATAGAAGTATCACACCTTCCACCCTAGTTGCAGAAATGAACAGGTTGACTCCCATGTTAAACAAATGTTTTTAATACACAGCCTGTACAGTTTAAAATTAGAATGATTCATAAGTAACATGATAAAAGGTTGGATGAGGCCTCCAAGAGGTAGTTTGTGCATTTATTCATTTTCAAGATTTTAACCATTATTTTCTTTAGGGTTAGGGTTAGGGGGTAACCTCCTAACCTTAACCCTAACCCTAATTAAAAAGAAATGGTTAAAATCCTGAAAATGAATAGATATTCGATATGTATGGTGAGGACTGAAGTTAATAATGATATTCATGAAAAGAAATTGGAACAATACATGAAAAAGATATGTTTTACTGAGATCGCAGTTTTCGGCAAAGGGCTAAAGTTGTGATTTTCTTAAAGGTTGACTCGAGGGTTAAGTCAAAGTAGAAATACCCAGATAAATAAGTACTCTGGTAAAAGTAAAAGTCCTCCATTCAAATTCTACTTAACACTTTGGCTGCCTAAGGTTAAATTCATGATATACCATAGATTGCCAGCGCTATTTGTCTATGGAGAAAGTCCCCTTCTTTGCAGGGCTATAACTTTTTAAATTCTATTGCTACATTGCCATTATTAGGGCCCATTCAAAGTCCTATATGTATTGTTCATTGTGTAGCAACGTTAAACTTTTTCATTCACATATTCATAGTAAAGTATGGTCTAATGTATAAGTATGTTTTCATCTCTTTCTGCAGCTTTCTCCAGAACGTGATCTATACGCCCCTACGCTAGACCCCTACGCTCTGCATCTTCTGGCCGCCTCAGACCTACTCCTATCCAAGCTCCGGGAGGGTCATCAAAGAGAAGTCGCCTATTCTCAGTCCTTGCCCCACAATGGTGGAATGAACTACCCACCCCAGTTAGGACAGCCGAAACACGTCCAATCTTTCGCCGTCGACTAAAGACGCACTTCTTCAACCATTATCTGAATTAAAAAAAAAAAAAAGAAAAAAAAAAAATCTAACCCTAACTAACCATACTGTCATGCACTTGTCCTAATAAACTAACCTACACTGTAGCACTCAACACTTTGATGAACATTGTTACTCAGCTGATAGAGTTGTGCTCTTCCTGATGGCTTGTCGTACAGAACTTGTAAGTCGCTTTGGATAAAAGCGTCAGCTAAATGACTAAATGTAAATGTAAATGTATAGCCCCAAATGCATTATATTGATGATGAAATACAGTTTGATGGCAATCGGCGCGATATAAAAAATTCCAACTAGACGTACTTCTAGAAGTTACTACACGTCATCTGATGTTGACCGGATGGGCTAGGGGGCGTTTATAATTCCGTGGGCAGCGTTATACCATTCATCTAATGTGGGTCAAATGTTGATAATAGCAGTTAGTATCGAAGACGGTAACGTTACACGCTGAAACTCACCCCAGTCTCCGCGCGCCGTTGGGCGATCATCGTCGAGTAGAAATCTTATCATTATGGGATATATTTTTACCCGGTCCATCTCCAGCTTGTATAATGGTATATACGTCCAAATCATGTTGTTTATCGAGTTATTGCCAATCGATCACCGTGTAGCGTGACGAGCCAGAGTCCCATGAACTATAGCGAGCGCCCGGAAGTACTACGGTCGTCATGACAACCTCTATTCAACATCCTGTTTGGCGATTGCGCCGATCGGCCACCAGATGGCGCTCCTGAACCGCCAGAGAGCTCAGTGGGTCCTGCTGGTGGATCTCAGGCCAGCGGAGGGGACATATGAATCCGATCGCAGATTTTTTAAATATTGATATAAGGACGACGTAACGCGTCCTCCGGCAACTTTAGCATGGCCAGCAAAGACGTCTAAAGACGGGTCCCGGCACTCAAAGTGTTAAGTAAAAGTAGAGAAGTATTTGTTATTGAATGTACTTAAGTATCTAAAGTAAAGGTATGCATTCTACATGCTGTTTGTGTATTCCAGTGCTTGGGAGCGTGCACTCCTCGATCCATTGACCTCTAAAAGTCACGTTAAAGGTATGTCATCCAGTTGTGCTGCTCTGATTATGTCCTAATACATTTTAACCATGTTTTCTATGCAAAATCTTTTTCTTCGAAGCAACTAGTAACTGATGGGTTCAGATAAATGTAGTGGAGTAAAAAGCACAATATTTCCTTTGAAATGTAGTGGAGTAAAAGTATAAAGTTCCCTAAAATGAAAATACTCGTGAAGTACAAGTAGTTCGAAATTGTACTTAAGTACAGTACTTGAGTAAAAATACTTTAGTGTTAGTAGTAGTTACTTTCCACCACTGTCAATATATAATGCTGTTTACATGCATGTATCCCCTCTCTACTTCCCATTTCCCCACGTGGAATGCACCTGATTGGATCAATTACATGCTGGTGCTCTAGTGCGACATCTAGTGTTTAAATGGTATCTATAGTAACTTTAACTTTATATTTCATTTCATTTTTATTTGTACAAAATTATAATTTTGTAAATAAAAGCATGTCTCCATTTGCACATTCCATGAGCCCGAAATCACAAGGCAATGCCCCCATGGGCTGTACAAGTCAAGAAGAAACATCACAATAAATCAAGAACAAAAAAACACCATAAAATTCAAGTATGCAACACTCCCAGACATTCCCCAATGAAGATAAGGAACGGCTTACTAAAACCTAGCAATAGGAAAAGAAAGCACCACAGTGGAGGAGAGAAACCTCAGATGAGCTGTTCAAAGGGGGATCCCCCAACTTGGATGTCGGTGATAATATAGTGTTGCTATGGATGATCGATGGGTGGAGAATAAAACAGGCGAATAATTGGTATGTGTATGTAATAAAACACATATATATATATATATATATATATATATATATATATATATATATATATATATATATATATATATATATATATATAATGTACATGCAATAGCAACTAAGGTAGATACGAAATATTTGAAAAAAGGAAAGAAAAATAGAGCTAAGAACAACAAAAGAAAAAGGATAGGGAAACGAGCGCTTGTATGACTTGATAAGATAAAGGCTCGGAGCTCAAAATATCAGAGTCATATTCCATTAACAACCAATACTTACAATAGCATGATAAAAAAGGAAAATAAAATAGAATGATATGAAAACCTTTCTTTAAAGTCTCTTTTTCTTCCTATATGAAATAGGAAGAAGAATATGTATTTGTTGCATGATCATTACAATTATGTGTGTTAGGGCGGTTAGGTGGCGTAGCGGAGATTGCGTTCGTCACCAACCCCGGAGCGGGCGAATCCAGCTCACAGCTCCGGGGTTGTCACCAGCTTGGCTGGCCGCTCACACTAATACAATTGGCTGTATTAGAGGGTGGGAGAAGCTGGCGGGGTGGGTCCGGGTTGTTGTAATCAGCGACTCCTACAGTTCGGTCGGGGCGCCTGCTAAGCGCGGATAGGACCTGAGTGGGATAGTGTGGTCCTTCCACACGCTACGCCCTCTCAGGGAGGATCCGCGCTGCCAGGTGAAAAGAAGCGGTTGATTGGCTGGACGTGTGTCGGAGGAAGCACGTGATAGCCTCCACTCTCCCAGATGATCTGACTGTGGGGGTAAGTGCGCAGCGACCAGGAAGGGGATTGGGAATTGGCATACGACTAACATTGGGATGGGAGAAAATCGGAGGAAAATGGAGGGGGAAAAAGATTAAAAAAAAAAAAAAAAAAAATCATGTGTGTTACCAGTCCATCGAGTAGGTATGAGCAGTATTTAAGGTGTTAACCCTTTCACTACCACACTACAGAAGGTTAACCCTTTCACTACTGTAGTGTGGTAGTGAAAAGGGTTAACCTTCTGTAGTGTGGTTGCAAAAGGGTTAACCCTTTGTCGTGTGGCAGTGAAAGCGTTAACCTTCTGTATTGTCGCAGTGAAAGGGTTAACCCTTTGTCGTGTGGCAGTGAAAGGGTTACCCTTCTATATTGTCGCAGTGAAAGGGTTAACCCTGTGGTAGTGAAAGGGTTCAGGTGTTAATACTGTACCTTCTCCAGAGTCTCCAGGGTGTCAGGGTCGACTCTGTGAATGAAGTTGGTCTCCGTGCTGACGTAGTAATCTCCTTTGTATTTGACAAAGTTGACGTTCCCATTGTCTGTTACCTCTGAAACAGGAAAATTCAATTAGATTAGAATAGATGCGAAGTACAGTACAACGAAAATAAGTTTGGCATTCAACCAGAGTGCAAACGTAACAGTAAAGTGCAATAGGAATATACAATGTAAAGGGGTTAATCTGAGCATAAGATATATAAATTAGTACTACTGAGTAATAGTGTTAATCAGATGTATGTACAGAGTGTAGTATTAATATGTACAGTGATACAGGTATAAATACACTATGGTAGTAAGTTGTACTGTGTAACTACTAGTAGTTAAGAGCAGGTCAGGGATATGTACAGATATAGTATTTACAGATATATAAAAAGGATTATATGCAGGTAACTATGTACAGACAGATGTGGGTAGATATATATAAAGTAAGAATAAAAATATATATATACATACACGGTATATACAGCATTATTGTACATCATACAGAGTTATATGGGTTATATCAAGGTGTAACTATCATTTGTATTTGTTTATTTTTAACAAACTCCATCACAACACTGTTGGAATGGAATCGTGGGACCTATTCTACACGTTCAAATGACTGCTTGGTTCTTAGGGTTCCTTCAACTGCTTTTTCCTTTGATGCTTCCAACACCTGGAATGACTGACTGTCAAGCTGAAGGTCTTAGCTGATTCCATAATAGTTTATTCTAATTTATTGTGCATATATGCATGCAATTGCTGATAAACTATGTCTTGAAATAAAGGTTTGAAAATGAAAAGGTTTGCTTGAAGTCAAAGGTCAAGGCTTGTTGTTGGAAACCATTTTAGAAACGTCTGCTCCTCTGCTTCACGTTTCCCTATAGTGTCAAACACATGGTGTGTGTTATGCAACCACCCACAGACAGCCGCCCTCTGACCCCATCATGGCTTCTGTGAGCCAGAGTCGCTCCTCACATCTCATTCTGGTTCGCTCGCAAATAGTTCTCCCTCCGTCAGATTCCACCAATGTAAATGTAAATGTATTAGCCAACGCATCGACTGGAGTTTAGAGCTGAGAAACAGGAAGGAGAGTCGGGATGGTTTCCACGCTTCATGTTTCTCCTTCTATCCATTTTGTATTATATTGTTTTCCAGTATTCAACAACCATCTAATATTCATCATTTACATTTAAACATTTAGCTGAATGCTTTTATCCAAAGCGACTTGCAGATTGTGTACAACATGTCAGCAGGAGGGGAACAACTCTGGCAGCTAAGGGTCAGTGGCGTTGTTCATCAAACAGTGTTGAACTTGAGTGCTACACTCTGAGTGCATAGTAGTATAGACATATTTAGCATAGTATGTAGCAGTATAGACATATTTAGCATATAGTAGGTAGTAGTATAGGCATAGTTTTATTTCAATACCGGTAGTTTAATAGTTCAATAGTTTTATTTCAAACCACAGTGTTAGTTTGGCTACATTTACCATTGTCCGGCAAAACAACATTCGAAAAAATAAATGAAATATGAAAAGAGGACCCCCCCCCCCAAAATAAAACAGCCAGAAACTGTACACTGTTTGAAAAGGAGATGGAAGAAGCAAAGCTTATCCAATAGTAGCATAGTAGCATAGTAGATAATAGTATAAACATATTTAGCATAGTAGGTAGTAGTATAGGCATACATTTTAGCATAGTAGGTAAAATGTGCCTTTGAGAAATAAATATATTAGGGCTCTCTCCTGAAAAGGATTGCTCCAAGTAACATCTGGAATGTGTTGGCCTCTGATAGACATCTGCTTAGTGAAACAGGCTACTTACGTAACTTGAACCGAACAATAATGCAGTAGATCACAAACCTTCAGACAGCTGGGGCGTAGTTCAAGTACAGGATCATTCTACTGCCTTATACATGATGTATGTATGTATGATATATGATAAGTTCTGTATTGCCGTTATTTATTGTAACATATAATATAACCGATAGGGCATGCAGACCCTCATCTGCACCTTTGTTTACACTGTTTATCTTTCTCGTATTTTTATATTCAGATCACATTTTATAGCCTATATTTATGTCGTTCTTCTATTACCCTGCCCATACCTGTAGCCCTGTGCTGCTATTCTGACTGATATTGCAATATGATTCACGATATTCGAGGGAATGATAATTTCTGCCTCATTATTCTCAGCTTCATTGAAAAATGGTCATGGTGTGACCTTTGCAGGGATCTGTACCAAAGAAAGTGTTTACTTTACTTCTTTTTACTCAATATTTATTTAACCTCAACAGATCATTGAGAATGAGCAATAAAAACAAAAACAAGAAAAGTCAATCATCAATTAAACATAGAAACTGCATACTGGAGTGAAATGGTTGGTTATTAAGGATTTTAACTGGCCAATGGAGACTAAAGTATTGCGTTTTAAAGTACATTGTATAATGTTCAATGTGTCAGGGGCATAGAAGCTAAAAGCAGATTTCACAAGTTCAGTGCAAACTCTTGGGGTTTGAAGTGTAAGTCAATCATTGGAGCGAATATAATAAGGTCCAGAGGTCTAGTCCAATAATGAAGTTATATATGGCGGAAGGTCTCCAACAATGGCCCTTGCAAATTACATCTCTGCCAGAGTTGTACAGGATACAAAGGTGAGTACCATAACTATTGACCGGCAGCGTGGCTACATGAGTAGAGCTCCGGACTCATGATCGGAAGATCACCGATTCGAGCCCCAGGCTGTTGTTGTCAGAAAGTGGTGTTGTTGTCCAGCAGGGGGCACTCTGTCCTCTGGACTTGTCAGTAACAATGCCCCTGTTCCGGTGATAGGGACACCGTATAGCTGCGAGTGCCGTCCTTCGGATGAGACGCTAAACCGAGGTCCTGACTGAATTCGGTCGTTAAAAGAACCCAGGACGCCTATCGTAAAGAGTAGGGGGGATTCCCCGACGTTCCTGGCCAAATTCCCAATCAGGTTTCTGACATCAAGGCCACCTAATCATCCCTTCCCCTTAATACATTGACCGCCAAACACGCATATATGCGTCCAATGGTCTTCTCAGTGGTTTACGCTAGATGGCGCTGTTCTGCAACCAGACAGTCCCGAACAGGACTCCCAGATCAAAGGGAAACCAAAATTAACGTGATAGTTTTCAAACCAAAGCAAGCGACGAGACCATAAAAGGGGACCCGGACCTCACGTGATCGTGGCAGTGGTCTGTGGAAGGGACGAGAGAATAAGTTGATCGAGCAAGTGATAGTTACAGAGAGTTACGGTATATAGATTATAGAGTAAATTGTAGAGAGAGGTTATAGTTATAGTTGTAAAGAGTAAGTATAGAGTAAGTTTTAGAGATAGATTATAGTTGTAGAGATAGATCATAGTTGTAGAGAGGAGTTATAATTGTAGACACACACACGCACATGCACACACACACACCGCCAGCACGCAAGGACAAGACGGAATCTGAAGTGGACGATGGTGAGGAGAAACAGCGGCTTGTTTTTCTGGGAATTTTACTGGACCTGGAATTTTACTGGACCTGAAACGGTACCGGAGGACGACCGGATCCGTCGTAGTGCCCGAAAAAGTTGGCATCGTCGCCCGGTTGAAACCGGCAGAGAAGCAGCCAGTTCGGATTTATCTGACAGCGATCAGGGTTCTGATGAATGGGAGCCAATCCCAATTCTCCATTTACCACCACCATTTTGGTACGAAGACATCGTGTTTGTAGAACAGTAGTAACCCACAGATCACTGTGTGAACGCTAACGTTGCTGTAGAACAGTAGTAACCCACAGATGACCGTGTGTGCGCTCACTTTTCAACGAACACAGTGTCTCCGGGATGAGAGTGAGTGAGTGATGTCTTTATTGAAGCAATAAAACAAGGATTGTGACTGAGAGAGTCTTGTTTCACAAAAATGCGTTTTTCACCGTTTCTGTTCCCAGACAGCTGTTTTTGGTGAAAACAACCTATATTCAACTACCAATTACGAAAGAACGGAACATGCTACTCACTTTTCACTGATGAAACTAGAGATCCTAATCCGTCTTTTGAGATATTTCATGTGTTCATCATATCACAGAATATTCTGTGTGTCTTGAAAGATTAGCCAGAATGCTCAAAAACCCTGGCAGAGGCTGCAGACTGTTCTATAGAAACTCTGGCGGTCAATGTGTTAATTGGCTGATATCAATCCCTGTGTCCTGAGCCGTTCAGCCATTGTGTAGTGTGATGTGTGCCTGGTGCCAGTGTATGGCAGCCATTGAGCCTGCGTAGCCCAAGGTTGGGTGCTACCAGTGGTGGTGAAGGAGGCAATTTCCACCCTACATTGTGGGGATCGCTTTGAGTGTCTAGAAAAGCGCTATATAAATGTAAATGTAATGAATTATTATTATTACCGATAATAAATCTGAGGGCAGAGTGATGAACAGAATCTAAGGGTTTAAGAGTGGAAGCAGCAACATGTCTACTTTCAGTTTGTTATTTACCATTGATTCCAGGATTTCTGCTAGACGGGATAGCTTGGAGATCGGTCAATAATGATTTACTCCATCACTTCTACAACTGACAATGAAAGATTCAATACCGGTATATGTGTTATTATATCTGTCCAGGGCCGACTTGGATGAAACATTGCACATGTTGCACAGGCTGACAGCAGGCCAAGGACCTGAATTCAATATTTTTCAACATTCAGTATAAAACCTTTTGAAAGTAAGTGTTACTACACAGTTTTCTGGCACCTGTAATAGCCTACAACATGCCATAGTGAACATACAGTCGTTGATATACTTATGTGTTCACATTTTTCCACTAGCAAACCTTTTAGTTACATCAATATTGTGCTGTCAGAACAGTCTTATGATTGCAGGTTAAGTACTTTTTATTTGCTATTGCCTAGGTTACTGTCATCTTATCAACCAGGAAACTGTCACATGAAACCTAATTCTACGTGTGAAACTCGCATTAGAAGTTGATACACATCTCTTAGTTACAACAACATTGTGTAAGCTAAGCAGGGTTATGATTATAGGTGAAGTATTTCCAATGTTCACTGTTTGGTGGAACAAGTTGACTGCTCTGGCCAGGAATGGCATCACTCTCAGGGCTCTACGGGGACTTGGCTGTGGCTACATTGATCCGCTGTGTCTGTCCATCTACTGTACGTCTGTTTTTACTTAATTTTCAAATAGAAAGGTGCACTCAGTATCAGTAGAGTAGAGCATCTCTCTCTATCTATCTCTCAGAGTCTCTCCCTCTCTCAAATGCAGACACCATCTATAGTCTATAGTACTTACGCATCATCTGGAAGCGCGTGAGGAAGCGGGCGAAGAAGTTCTTGCAGGGGTCGGGCAGCGCCAGGGTGCCAAACTCTGACATCATGATGCGGTCCCGCTCGCTGTTCTTCTTGTAGGCGTCGCTGCGCAGGAAGCGGCTCCTGTACGTCACCTCGCCGCCCTCCATCTTGAACTGGTGCATCATGGACATCCCGTCAAACCAGTGGTTGAAGCTGTGGTGGAGGACAAGCTTACCGTCACCACGTCCGTCCTTCATTTAGTCAACAAGGGACGCATGGCTGTACCTAGGATGTATATTATATATAATATATATATTTCTTTATTTTGAGATTTTATACTGTACTAGACTCATTACATCCACACTATGATTATTGTAAATGAGAGCTATTTTATTGCACTGCACTATTTCATTCTGTCTATTTTTGCAAATTGTATGTCTATTTCTATGATTATTGTACTGTAAATGATAGCTATGTTATTGTGAATGAGAGCTATTCTATTGTAAATTAGAGCTATTTTATTGTGAATGAGAGCTATTCTATTGTAAATGAGAGCTATTTTATTGTGAATGAGAGCTATTTTATTGTGAATGAGAGCTATTTTATTGTAAATGAGAGCTATTTTATTGTGAATGAGAGCTATTTTATTGTAAATGAAAGCAATTTTATTGTGAATGAGAGCTATTCTATTGTAAATGAGAGCTATTCTATTGTAAATGAGAGCTATTTTATTGTAAATGAGAGCTATTTTATTGTGAATGGGAGCTATTTTATTGTGAATGAGAGCTATTTTATTGTGAATTAGAGCTATTCTATTGTAAATGAGAGATATTTTATTGTGAATGAGAGCTATTTTATTGTGAATGAGAGCTATTTTATTGTGAATGAGAGCTATTTTATTGTAAATGAGAGCTATTTTATTGTACATGAGAGCTATTCTATTGTGAATGAGAGCTATTTTATTGTAAATTGGAGCTATTTTATTGTAAATGGGAGCTATTTTATTGTGAATTAGAGCTATTCTATTGTAAATGAGAGCTATTTTATTGTGAATTAGAGCTATTCTATTGTAAATAAGAGCTATTTTATTGTAAATGAGAGCTATTTTATTGTGAATGAGAGCTATTTTATTGTGAATGAGAGCTATTTTATTGTAAATGAGAGCTATTTTATTGTGAATTAGAGCTATTCTATTGTAAATAAGAGCTATTTTATTGTGAATGAGAGCTATTTTATTGTAAATGAGAGCTATTTTATTGTGAATGAGAGCTATATTATTGTGAATTAGAGCTATTCTATTGTAAATAAGAGCTATTTTATTGTGAATGAGAGCTATTTTATTGTAAATGAGAGATATTTTATTGTGAATGAGAGCTATTTTATTGTGAATGAGAGCTATTTTATTGTGAATGAGAGCTATTTTATTGTGAATGAGAGCTATTCTATTGTGAAGGAGAGCTATTTTGTTTTAAACGAGACGATTTAGAAATGGGCACTGGGGAAATACATTGCGTTGGACAAAAAGGGTGGAACACGGAAAAACCGGCACCGACGTAACCACTACACCTCCCCTATAGGGTTAACTCACTGCGTGTTCCCGAACTCAAACTTGCCCGGGCCGTTGCGGAGGAGGTTTCCGTGGAGCCAGGGGGGGATGGAGCCCGTGACCTGGGTGGAGATGAGCTCCGGGGTCTCCTCTGCGGAGCGGATGAGCGGGGCGATGCTCTCCAGGCCGTGCAGCGGCGCGGCGAGGCACCCCTTGGTCTGCCGGGAGCCGTCCGACGACACGTTCCGCTCTGCGGAGACCAGAGTTATGTATACCAACGATAACACTGGTATACAGTGACAGCGTGGTCAGAGGGAAAGAAAATAAACCCCAGTTGATGATCACAGTATAGAACAACCAGTTACACAACAGATGTTTGCGAGTTTACAGTTCAAAAAGCTAAGACCATTATTAAAAGGAGATGTATTTCTATTGTTGGGGTTAATTTGTGCAACAATGTTTATGTTTATGTTTATTTAGGATCCCCATTAGCTTTTGCACTTGACAAAAGCTATTCTTCCTGCAGGTGTCCGGCATGTTGATATACATTCAAGAAGTCATTTGCTTCTGGCTTAAAATAAAATAAAATAAAAATAATAATAATAATTTGGATAGCTATTTTTGAGCATTACAAATGTGAATAGTTTTTATTCTGTTTTTTGTTTTGTTTTGTTTTGTTGTTTAGTTTTGTTGTTTTGTATTGTTGTCTTATGTGATAAGAATACAGGACAGACATATATAAGTAGTGCGCTTCAGCCTGTACCTTTTCAGTCAGGTTTACGGCAGTCTACTCCCATGTCCAGACCGCGGCGGCCAATAACGTGTCTACTCGTGATTGGCGCAGAAAGTGTTAATCTAATTTGACTTCTCGTTCACAAATGTTAATTTACAAACAAAAAGCCTAAATTCTTTGTATTGTGAAGGAAATGGAACAAAACTATGTATACCTCACAAAACAAAAATGCAATCAAAACAATGAATGTATGCATTCGTTTTAAAGGGGACATGTACTATAAATGTCATTTTTCAGTCTCTAGCATTGTATTATAGTAATAGGAGTTAGTATCAATGTGTTTTAATGTCTAAATACCATATTGGCGGATTGCTCTGATTCAGCTCAGATAATTTCCTGCTCCAGTAAATTAGTCCATCCTGATTTGAAGGCCTGAGTAACGTCATTCAGGCTCTGGGTAGAAGACAGTGATGTGATTGGCTCTGTGGTTGTAGCTAATGCCCGCCCACAATCTACATAGACTAGACAGCGAGTGGAAAACCACTTCCTCATACTGCGAGGCAGTGAAACCCGACACCTCTGCATACTCTGGAGGGAGAGAGAGAGAGAGAGAGATAGAGAGGGAGAGAGAGAGGGAGAGACAGAGAGAGGGAGACAGATAGAGAGAGGGAGGGAGCACTTGTGGGGGGGGGGGGGGGACCTGCCGCGCCACACGGGAGAGGGGAGGAAGGGAGGCCCCCCCCCCCCACAAGCTGCCGCAGGGAGAGAAAAAACGAAAGGAAGAGACGGCCTGTCTTTTTTTCTCTCTCTCTCTCGCACCCCCCCCCCCCCCCCCCCCCCTCTCTCTCTCTCTCTCTATCTCTCTCTGTCTACCAGTCGCAGACTGTGTGGACTGACTGTCACTCAAAGTGCTTATGGGCGGAGCCAGGCCATAACAGCCTGAAATCTTGAAGCTGGAAAATGATGGTTTTGAGTACTTGATTAGAAATATAAAACAATGCATTTTTTTGAAAAAAAACTTACAGATGTCTTCAATAGACTAACAGGAATTGTGTAAAGTTGCCCAAATAGTGCTAGGAATAGCAGTACATGTCCCCTTTAAAGTTTTTTATTGTCATACTCTTATATCTATTACATATATATATTTTTTTACTTTCTCTTTTTCCCCCTTTCACTTTCCATCTTTCTCCCATCCCAATGTTAGTCGTTATGCCAATTCCCAATCCCCTACCTGGTCGTTGCGTGCTCTGCCCCCTACTGTCGGTCTGGGAGGGCGGAGACTATCACATGCTTCCTCCGACACACTGTGTACCCAGCCCACCGCTTCTTTTCACCCGGCAGCGCAGACTCTCACTGGGGGAGTGTAACGTGTGGAAGGAGCACACTACCTCGACCAGGACCTGACCTTGCTGTGCAGGCGCCCCGACCGATTTGTAGGAGTCGCTGTTTTTACAACGACCAGGAGCCAATTGTGTTAGTATGGACGGTCGGCCAACCCGGAAGCACCACAGCTGGATTCGATCCCACTGTCTCTGTGGTGGTAGACAGACACTTAGTCCCCTGCGCTACCCGGCCGCCCTATATCTATTACATTTTACATTCCATTTGTTTGGTCTTTGTTTTCTGTGTTCTTGATACTGTCTGTGTTTGTTGACAATTTGAAAATAGATTTTTTTTTCAAATGTATTAAAAGAAAAAATATTCTGAAGGATGGTCGCAGATGTTTTGAGTATACATTACATACTGGTACATTTTCGGTTTCAGAAATGAGAACACTACTATAGAATAAAGCTCATTTTGCCATAACAACCTAAACATTCTGTGGGTCCACAAAAGTGTCTCTCATGCATTGTCTAACGGAGCTCCAGACTGGTATCAGGTTTACCGAACTCTCCTAGGCCATAGGGAATAACATTATTGGAATTCTTAATTTTGGTGGTGTTCCCCTTTTATGCAACATTCTGTATAAAGAAATATCACACTGTAGGGATCATGTATTTGCGCAGCTTGCAATATTCTCAAATGAACAAAAAAATTATGTTTTGGCCAATAAAATATTGCATAATTCACTCTGTCTAATGTCTATTCTATTTCACTAACTGTTTTATTGCACTGCACTATTGCACTATTTCATTTCAACCTTTATTTAAAATCGTAAGCATCTGAGGTTTCCCTCATTTACAGAAACGACGATTGTACAGTACATAATAAAAACAATATTCACAGAAATTTAAACACCAGAGTAAAAAAATTTAAAACGTTTAAAAATCATTTTAAAATATCAACTAAAACAGTTACAGGTAGTCACACAATGGTCTGAAATCATACATTTAAACATTACAAGGGAAGGGAGAACCTCCAATTTCAGCGTGAGTTGAAGGACATTCCATGAGTTAGAGGCATCAAAGGAAAAGGCTGACTTCCCTAGCTCAGAACAAATCTGAGGAACCCTAAGAACCATCCAGTCATTCGATCGAGTTGGATAGGTTCCAATATTCCAATCTAACAGTGAGGAGATATAAACAGGTTGTTTACCAATAAGGGCCTTAAAAATAAATAAATACCAGTGTTTGTTGTGCCTTTCTGCAAGAGAAGGCCAACCCACCCTATCATACAGGACACAATGGTGAGTATCATATCTGTCACCAGTTATAAATCTAAGAGCTGAGTGATATGCAGAATCCAGAGGTTTAAGAGTTGATGCCGCAGCATGCCTATAAATTACATCACCATAGTCCAAAACTGATAAGAAGACTGATTCCACAATTATTTTTCTACTAAATAGAGGAAAATTGGATCTGTTTCTGTACAGGAAACCAATTTTCTGTCGCAGTTTAGTGGCAAGATTTTCCACATGGAACTTAAATGTTAATTTATCGTCGAGCCACAGGCCAAGATATTTATACTCAGTGGTGACTCTCTCTATACAAGAGCCACTGACAGTAGATATCCTCACATCATCAAAGTTAATATTCCTTGCTCTTGAAAACAAGATAAACTTTGTCTTACTAGCATTAAGAACCAATTTAAGACTAGTAAGGGCATCCTGTAGAGCATAAAAGGAAAGTTGCAATTTCTCAAAGGCCAGCTGTACAGAGTCTGCATGACTGTTGCTCTTCTATTATTTTAAAATTGTCTATGTGTGGCGATCGAGATGTCTTGCTTTTACTTTGTCTATTTTGCTCATTGTATGCCTCTTGTTTTGCTGCTGTGAAGCAGCTGCAATTCTTGTATGAAAGGTGCTATACAAATAAAGTGTATTATTATTATTATTATTATTATTATTATTATTATTATTATTATTATTATTATTATTATTATTATTATTATTATTATTATTATTATTATTATTATTATTATTATTATTATTATTATTATTATGATTATCTGCGTTGCGCCATGGACTACAGCATGATGACCATATAATCGATGTCACCACGCTCGCTACAGAGCAGAGACAGGCTTGCCACCACTCTGGACAGGACTATTCTACTTCTAAAGTAAAGACACATAATGATAAGAAAGTCCAGAGAACCTTACCTGAGATCAACATGGTGGTGATTCTAACGCTGTGGTCTTTCTCCCAACATCTGCTTCCAGTTCCTACAGTAACAAGCTGATACCAACACTGTGCACACAAGCGAACAGAAGCCTGAACTGCCTGTTGAACACGTGTTATATAAGTGTGTCACAGTGTGTGCGTGCGCGCACGCGTGTTGGGGGGCGGAGCGGCGTGTAGCTTAATCCCAGCGGAAGAGTGCAAGAGCGCTTCCGCATTCTTCGCCGCGCATGCGCATGAGGTCCCGGCTTAGTTCAGACGCCCCATTCAACACGGTTAATCACAGATATAATATAATAATAATATATATACGCGATGGACGCAGCAGGCGATCTTCTTGCTGTCATTACATCCATGTAATGCGATTGATTGATTGATTGATTGAAAAGTGTATTAACAGATTGCAGAATGGGTACAGTACAGTACAGCTCAATGTGCATCTTCTCTTGAATGAATGAATGAAAACTTTATTTAACAGATTGCAGAATGGGTACAATACAGTACGGCTCAATACATACAATTGTTAAGGGGATGCAGACCTGAGAAAGACGTTTGTCTTGTTTCCATCAGGGTCCCCCATTTTCAATTCATATAGACATTTATGACATACACAACATACATGACATTTATGGCATAGGGACATATAGGTATTTAGTACTGATACATTTGCGACATAAACTGTATTCAAATATACAGTACTGTTACCCCTAGATCCTGACAGAGTATATTATGATGGGGAGGGGACTGTACATTTGGAGGGGGTGGGTGGGTGGGATAGAAATATACATACGGCGGGGAGGGAATATATACATGCGGTGGGGAGGAGACTGTCTATTAGGAGGTGGTGGGGGTTTTGGGCATTTACAGTGGCCAGTTTCGAATTGCAGCCTCCCGTAGGTGCTCTTTAAGAGCGGTTTTGAATGTGGGCAGTCTTCTGTGTTTGTTTCCTTATTTGATCAATCGCAGAGAGTGCTGGGCACTCAGTTACCGGGGCGCGCGTGGTCTCCTCACCCGGGGAAATAACACAAACAATTATGCTGAAGCAGCGATGCGGTTATGTGGTACTCGGAGTCGTAGCTGCTTCAGCATAATTGTTAGTGTTATTTCCCCGGGTGAGGAGACCGCGCGCGCCCCGGTAACTGAGTGCCCAGCACTCTCTGCGATTGATCAAATAAGGAAACAAACACAGAAGATACACATTGAGTTGTACTGTACTGTACCCATTCTGCAATCTGTTAATACACTTTTCAATCAATCAATCAATCACATACATGGATGTAATGACAGCAAGAAGAGGTAGAGACATATATGAAGTATGCAAACATCGCCTGCTGCGTCCATAAGGTATCGCCATAACTGTACATTGTAACGGACCACATAACCGCATCGCTGCTTCAGCATAATTGTTTGTGTTATTTCCCCGGGTGAGGAGACCACGCACGCCCCGGTAACTGAGTGCCCAGCACTCTCTGCGATTGATCAAATAAGGAAACAAACACAGAAGAGAAGATGAACATTGAGCTGTACTGTACTGTACCCATTCTGCAATCTGTTAATACACTTTTCAATCAATCAATCAATCAATCACATACATGGATGTAATGACAGCAAGAAGATCGTCTGCTGCGTCCATCGCGTATATATATTATTATTATATTATATCTGTGATTAACCGTGTTGAATGGGGCGTCTGAACTAAGCAGGGACCTCATGCGCATGCGCGGCGAAGAATGCGGAAGCGCTCTTGCACTCTTCCGCTGGGATTAAGCTAAAACAACACAAGAAAATAGGAAACAAATGGTCTGAGGTGAGGCACAAGGAACGAAGGTTATCCTATAACCCTAGTCAGTGGTGCAGTCGTAATATGGGAACTGGTGGCCTATTGCTTATTAACAGCGGAGCAGTGCTGCCGTTGCTTCCGCGTTTTCCCTGATTGGCTGCGACACGCCCCGCGGCAGGCGCGGCAACCGCAGAGCGGCGGAGCGGAGCGGCAGAGCTTGCGGCATTATGTAGCCCTAATCCGCCATGATTTTCATTCGAAGCTCAGCTCACCTGGCAGTGCAGCGGTCCTGCGGTCCTGCGGTCCGTTGTTGACAAGTTCGAATCCCATCAAATTAATTTTTTTTAATGTGTATTCTTTCGCCGGTTAAGGTTAGGCATGGTTAAGGTTAAGGTTAAGGTTAGGCATTGTTTCGGAGTTGGTTAAGGTTAGAACGGTTAAGTTTAGGCGCTGTTAAGGAGCTGGTTAAGGTTAGAGTTTGTCTTAGAGAATGGCAATAGACAGCCTATTTCCGCACTGCCGCTCTCTCGCGCTGCCGCAGTCACATGGTAAAATTGTCACATTCTTGCACTCCTCCACTGTTAGAAAGCAACACGCGAACTGGTGACACGCCACATGCACGCGCGCTCCCGCGCACGCGCATACATGTTCCCTCAGTTGCGCACAGAACAGATGATTATTATGCATAACAATGGAGATCAAGCAGCCCCCCACCTTCTCGTAGGTTCCTATTATTATGCAAAGTCTAGGTGAGAAGTGCCGGCCGCCGGCCGGGTAGCTTTCTACAACGGCCGGGTACTTATCATTGCACGCACTTCTGCCCTGAGTGACTACTAATAACACGCCGTGTAACCGCGTGTGTGCACGACTGCATGCCTGACCCTAGTTATATGAGTATAGCAAGCGCTCTGCTCTATTGGAACTGTCCCTTTAATCATATGCTATCATGAAAACTTTCAACCACATGCCTGGCCACGCCCACATCCGCTCACACATAAGCGGGGCAATGGCCATACTACCAGCTCCTTCCCCAGTCTTTCACCGCCGAAACGGAAGACATGTGGGTCCTCAGTGAGTCAGAGCAGAGCGATCGCTATACTCATATAACTAGGGTTATAGGATAACCTTCGTTATATTTCGTTATAGCTTTGCGCTCTGCTCTATTGGAACACAAGAGTGGAGCAGAGCGGAAAGCCCGACAGATGTACCCGCTGAGGTCCCCTACAACCATCAGAATACCGGGGAGGATCAGGACCCCCCCCGCCCCCCCTAGTGAGGGGCGGGAGGGAGACCGGACCCGAACTGTGCGAAGAGGGAACAGTACCTCAAACGCACAGGGTGAGCAGACCGTGGGACTTACCTTCGTATAGAAGGGCCCGCGACTACTCAGACGCACATCCTGCACGCCACCAGGGAACGGACGTGAAGCCAAAAAAAAACGTCACAGCCCCCAACATCGCGGGTCAGGGTAAAGAAGCCGTAGCAGCGGGCACGGAAGAGGCCCCAGCCCCAGGCCACATCCCGGGGGCCAGGACCCCCTGAAAAAGGGGCCTGGCGAGGTCAACGAGGCTGCGGCATCGAGACCCCACCAGGCGGTCACTGATGACACCACCCCCCACATCGCCAGCGTATCGGACAGGGCCTACAATAGGCGAAGGCCCTTCTCCACCTGGCACGCCGCTCCGAAGCGCTCCAAGGAGGCTTCCCCCCCACAATGTCGTGGGGCCAGCCGGCGAGCCGGGGAGAAAACCCTCCAAGGAGGTTGATGCCTCAATCCAGGCCAACAGGTCCCAAGAGTAGAACTCGACCTGCGCCCGGAGCACTGCGGACTAGACAGGCGCCTAAGGGGCTTACTGTAAGAACAGTATCCCGGCGGAAAGGGTGTTCGGTATGCCCTGCACCATGTCACAATCTCATGGGGCCACGAACGTCGCGGAGTCGGAGTTAGCTAACTCCGCCAGTGAACAGATTCCACCACAAACCCTGACCCTGCCAATTTATTAATCCCGCGGGGTCGAGGTTCAGAGAAAGAGTTTGACACAATTGGCAGACGTCACGAAACATGCCTTAACCCATTAAGAAACCCCGGAAACATAACTGCGCGTATACACAGGCTATACAATGCAGTTCAAGGCGTTTCAGGTTTAAAAAGGGTTAACCCAGGCCAACAGGTCAATGAGGGCAAGGCCCGACCTGGGCCTTGAGGACCGGGACCTACACAGGGATGCATAGAAGAGTTGACAGAAGCAGCCTCCCTGACAGCCCCCTCCCATCCCCGGTTTAGCAGGGAGGGAGGGGTGAAATTAATGGAGAATGACCAACCCACCTAACATTGTGCAAAAAGGTACAACATAGTATGGACCAATGCACACCACTGTTAAGGGCAACTCGTAGTGGCATCTATATGACACACACATTCATGACATCAACCCCTGTGACGTCCGGCCCGCCCAGTCATTTTCCCCCCGGAAAAGCTCAGGGTCCTTCGGGGTACCCCGGCGGACAATGGGTTAAACTGATCCGGTCCGGATCGACCAGGACAAGTCCCATGCCCTTGTCACGCTGCTGCCCCCAGTCCTAAGAGGGGGGTAGGTACGCATGTTGATCCAAAACATCACAGAGGGCGCCACCAAGACGGTCAGTACGCGAACGCACCGCTCCCGGTGACCCACCTAACAGGCGTGAACCCCCCTGCCAATGTTTGATCTTCTACTCCGTCATCTCCCCCTGGAGATGTACGCGAGTCCTCGAGTCTAATCTAGGGCACTGGCGCTCGGTAGAGACATAAATCTCCTTCCCAGCCGACCGCATAAAAAACGCAGTTTTTATGATGTTGGGCAACCAAGGCGCGCCGGTCCCAAAAAGCGGATTCAATCATTGAAAAACACCCTGGGCCAGCGCTGATCGGCCTTGTAAGACCAAAGGCTGATTTATGAAACAGCGTGTATGCTCGTAAAGAACCCGAGAACAGTGACGGTGAATTTCTAACAAGAAAGAGCCCCACAATGTTTCCCCTCGCTGTCTGGGACGAGCAGCAGGAAGCCGGTACTAGAGACACAGACACAGGCTCTTATACGACGAGCCTGGGAATAACAACCGTGTCAATTCTGCTCTTTATGTAAGAGGGGAAGACAGTGGTTTTCCCAGAGAGACCTCAACGTGAGTAAAACAATTGAAAAAGGTTCATGTAACAATTGGACTAAGTAGACTAAGACTCTCTGAGGAGAAGGCTCCTCTGAGGAGGCTCTCTCACTGAGAGGGAGCCTCTGAAACTCTCTGAGGAGGCTCTGAAACTCTCTGAGGAGGAGGCTCTGAAACTCTCTGAGGAGGAGGCTCTGAAACTCTCTGAGGAGGAGGCTCTGAAACCCCCTGAGGAGGAGACTCTGAAACTCTCTGAGGAGGCTCTGAAACTCTGAGGAGGGTCTGAAAACTCAAAACGGCTCAATATACACTACTGGTAGGGAGCAGAGCAGAAGAACCAATAGCCTCGACTGCATTGCATCACCTATCCTTTACAATGACAGCGGTCTGTAGCACAGGTGACGTCTTCAAATGGCTGGGGGAATCCTGTAGACCGGCCCAGGTAGGCAGGCTGAGGGTGAAGGACCATGGCGGGACCCATAATATGGTAGTGGGGACCTGCTGATAGACAGGGGAGAGAAAGGCCCTGGCTGTGGCTGTAACAGGAACTAGGCCTCGACCATCATCCCCGTCCCCAAGAAGGCCACGGTCACAGGCCTTAACGACTACAGACCGGTCGCCCTGACGTCTGTGGTCATGAAGGTCTTTGAGCGCCTTGTCCTGGCCCACCTGAAGTCCACCACAGACCCTCTTCTGGACCCCCTGCAGTTTGCATACAGAGCCAACCGTTCCACGGACGATGCTGTGAACATGGCTCTGCATTATGTCCTGGAACACCTGGACACTGCAGGGACCTACGCCAGGATTCTGTTGGTGGACTTCAGCTCGGCCTTCAACACCATACTCCCGCACATCCTGGAGCACTAGATGTCCCTGCTGCAGGTGCCGGACTCTACCTGCAGGTGGATCACGGACTTCCTGACTAACAGGTCACAGCGGGTGAAGTTGGGAATCAACATCTCCGATCCCAAGTCCATCAGCACTGGCTCCCCACAGGGCTGTGTTCTGTCCCCACTACTATTCTCCCTGTACACCAACAGCTGCGTCTCTCTGCACCCCTCGGTCAAACTCCTGAAGTTTGCGGACGACACCACCCTGGTGGGTCTCATATCCAGGGGGGACGAGTCCGCCTACAGGAGGGAGATCGAGAGGCTGCTGAGCTGGTGCAGCTGCAACAACCTGGACCTCAACGCCCAGAAAACAGTGGAGATGGTAGTGGACTTCAGGCGGAAGGCAGCCCCCCCCACCCCGATCATTCTGGGAGGCACTCCGGTGGCCTCTGTGGAGTCCTGCCGCTTCCTCGGCATGACACTCTCCCGGGACCTGAAATGGGAGCTGAACACCATCGCTCTCAATAAAAAGGCCCGCAAGAGGATGTACTTCCTACATCAGCTGAGGAAGTTCAGGCTGCCGAGGACCATGATGGTCCAGTTTTACACCGCCATCATCCAGTCCATCCTCACCCTCTCCATCATCACCTGGTTCCCTGCAGCCACGGTCAGAGACAAGGCCAAGCTGCAGCGGGTGATACGCTCGGCGGAGAGGGTGATCGGCTGCCCCCTTCCCTCCCTCGAGTCCCTACACTCCACCAGGGCCTTGAGGAGGGCGAGGAAGATCATGGCAGACCCCGCCCACCCGGGTTACAACCTCTTCAACATGCTCCCCCACGGCAGGCGGCTATGGCTGCCCAAGACACTAAAGTCCCGCCACAGACTGAGTTTCTTCCCCTCAGCAGCTCGCCTGGTAGCGTGTAGCTTATTCCCAGCGGAAGAGTGCGTCGCGTGCTTCCGCGTTTTCTCTGATTGGCCATGTGACCACGGCAGCGCGAGAGAGCTGCAGCGCGGAAATAGGCTGTCTATTGCCTCGCGCTGCAGCGCGGAAATAGGCTGTCTATTGCCATTCTCTAAGACAAACTCTAACCTTAACCAGCTCCTTAACAGCGCCTAAACTTAACCCTTCTAACCTTAACCAACTCCGAAAAAATGCCTAACCTTAACCTTAACCTTAACCATGCCTAACCTTAACCTTAACCATAACCAACTCCGAAAGAATATTGCCATTCTCTAAGACAAACTCTAACCATAACCAGCTCCTTAACAGCGCCTAAACTTAACCCTTCTAACCTTAACCAACTCCGAAACAATGCCTAACCTTAACCATAACTGTAACTGAGGGGTACAATTCCCTGACTGTATTGATAAGTATGGTATCATTAAACCACTACCGCTTGATGTACTTTAACTTCTGGCCATCCAGTACACGATATCTAAGTATGATGAACACTTTCCCACATATGAAACCAGGTCCACACAAATATAACAGTCGAAGGTTTAATATAGCAAAAGGTATATACAACATTCACTTAATTACATTTATGATTTGAATGCACTTGTAAGGCAAATTAGTATTCGTAGGCAAATCAACACTGAATGTCCAATCTCTGGTTACGCAGGAAGCAAGTATACAACCTGGTTCTTTAGGGAACTATAGCGATGGTACTTAAGGATTATAGCGGGATACTAAAGGGGTCCTGCTGGTTGTAAGTCAGTAAGGGGGGGGGGGGGTTTGGAGAGCCGTCAGCTGCATCCCATCTGGCCAACGATTCCTGGGGAGAATTCAGGTACAGAAAACAGTGCCCGCAGGATCTTGATCCACAGATGAATACACTTGGGCCCTCTTGTAGACGGTAGCTGTAGGTCCACAACGAAGGAGAAGCGAGGCGGCCTCGGTCTGGGTTGAGCGCCGTCTCACCTGGGCTCCTCTCGGGGGTAATTCCAACACTCACTGGCGTTGGCTGTTATCCGCTCCACAAATCAAAGCACCCAAAGCAAATAGATATTCCATGCCGTATAGGCTCAGCAGTCGTCCGGGTAGGTAATCCAATGTGCAGGTCCACTCGTCCTCGCCCAGAACTCCTCGGATGAAAGCACCACGCGTGGTCTGCCCAGCCTGGTTAAGACTCTAGATAACGCGAGGAACGATGGGGGTGCTGCTCACTTTAGAACTCGATACCGCACGATGCACCATACATAATAGACTATTATTAACTTAATAGAAATACGTCCCACTCGACGGTACAGTGCCAAACTATGACAATTCAGCTATGAATTTACACGAGGTCTCAATGCCTATTCTGGGGCCAAAATAGGCCATACTGCACCACACGTGGGTCGTGGGTGAGGCTTCACGTCTGTTACTAGGTTGGAGGGTAAAGGACTAATGGACTAAAAGAAAGTTCTACTTTACTTGCGCCCTATTTATATGCACGGTGAACAAATAGTACCATTCGTATTTCGGTAGCCGTATTCCTACGCGGAACCGGGGCTAGTTGGGACATGTTCGTCGGCACTATTGAACTTGACTCAAGGGGCCTGTCTGCTGGCACCAGGTTCTTGTCCAATGAGAGAATGAACTATTATGGGCTGTAGTAGACTAGAGGGATATTCAGTGTATATGTACAAAGAATATACAAGGGATATCAAACGATATACAAATACTATTAAATATATATCCATAAATAAATATATATATTCGGTTTAATCTGATCCTTCACAACAATAACCAACTCCGAAACAATGCTTAAAGTTAACATGCCTAAACTTAACCGGCGAAAGAATGCACGTAAAAAAAAAAAAAAAAAAAAGATTGAAGGGATTCAAACTTGTCACGAACAGACCGGAGGATCCACAGCAAGGCAGCGCTGCCAGTTGAGCTAAGCATCGAATGAAAAACATTGGGGATTACGGCTACATAATGCCGCAAGCTCTGCCGCTAAAGTAATCTGAATCTGAATCTGAGGAAATATCCAACCTTCTACTAGGAAAAATGCAATGGAACAGCCCTCGAAGTGGGAATTCCAAATACGAAACATGATTTCTCAACTCCGACCTTCCTGAGATGATGTTTGTTACTACTGGAATATGCCATAAATAGTAAAACACATTGTTTTAATATTTAGAAGACATCTAAATATATATTAAATTTCTCTGCATATAGTGTACTCAGAAACCAGCCACACAAACACTATCTTCTTGTGGAGTCAAATGCTTCTTACTATATTTTACATATAATATAAATGGTTTCTCCCTTGTTGTTTCTGAGTGAGTTGGACATTGGAATGCTCTAATTCAGATTTTTAATGGAATGTTTTTTTTTTGTAGTTGACGTCACTGGCTACAAAAATGCCTCTTTTCAGTAAGATAAGTTGGGGGAGTAAGCAGCATGGGGAGGGGGAAGGGGAGGTACAGGTATGGGCAGGGTAATATATATTTTTTTGTAATAGGCCCTAATGATTTGGCATAAGATATTCATGGCTATATTAATACTGTAACATTGTTTAATTTCGTGCAAGGGCAGACACGTGTGTTCCACCTACATGCGGATTCACTTCGATACCCTCATGTTCAGTACTTAAGATGCCTAAAGAGATGCCGTGAGCGCAGGCACGTCTAACCAGTTGCTGTTCATCAGAGACACCCTCTCTGGGCGTAAATTCCTCTGCGACGCCGGTGCTCAGAGTCAGAGGAGCGTCCTGCCGGCGTCCACTGTCGTGAACGATACCCCTATCCGCACCTATGGCACGAGAACTGTGGATCTATGTTTCAGGGGTCAACGGTTTAAGTGGGACTTCATCACGGCCGACATCTCTTTCCCGCTCCGCGATGAGGCGACATACAGCGGGGCTGGCCAGCTCGCTCTCGGTGAGTTTACCAGCGCCTGCTCAAAGAATTACTCAGCTTGACACAGCATACTTTTTCTGCCACTACTACCAAACTCGGGGTCAAGCACCACATAGACACTAAAGGGCCCCCCGTCTATGCTAGGGCCCGACGGCTCAACCCCGACAGGCTAGTGGCCACTAGATCAGAGTTTGCTAATATGGAGCGGGGCATCATTCGTCGCTCGGACAGCCCTTGGGCCTCACCGCTCCACACATTTTTTCCAAGGTGGACCTGGTGCATGCAGGGCCGCCTGGGAGAAATGCGAGGCCCTGTGCAAGATTTAAACACGAGCCCCCCCCCCCCCCCCCACCCTAAAAGGTTAAAAAAAATTAAAAAATTAAAAAAGCTTATGGCACACGGTGTTATTTCTTCTGCTCCATGCTGCTTTTCAAAAAACATCCACTCGCTCCTCTGGATAGCGCTGAATAGATCCTGTACGGTACAAACGTGTCTATCTGCAGAGCAGCAGAGCCGCAGAAACCGGAACACTATTCTACAAACGTGGCTATCTGCAGAGCAGCAGAGCCGCAGAAACCGGAACACTATTCTACAAACGTGGCTATCTGCAGAGCAGCGGAGCCGCAGAAACCGGAACACTATTTTACAAACGTATAATGTGAAATATATAAGCATGTAAGCAAAACTAGATTTTAGGTCTGTGGTGAAAAAGGGCCTCGCAGGAAGGGGGGCCTCGCAAAAAAAAATAAAAAAAAATAAAAAAAAAATAAAAAAAAATGATAAAAAAATAATAATAATATATATATATATTTTTTTTTGCGAGGCCCCCCTTCCCGCGAGGCCCTGTGCGACCGCACTGCTCGCACACCCCCTGAGGCGGCTCTGGGTGCATGGCTACCACCAGGTTCCTGTACACCCCTCGGACGTCCCGAAGACGGCGGTGGTCACTCCATTCTGCCTTTTTCTTTTTTTTATTATTCCTATGAATACCCGTCGGACTTAAGAATGCGGCTCAGTCTTTTCAAAGACTGATGGATTCTGCGCTCAGGGACATGCCATTCATTTCCGTCTACTACTTGGACGACATCCTGGTCACCAGCTCCTCCGCCGAGGAGCACCTGGCTCACCTCCGGTGCCTCTTCACGAGACTTAGCCAAACACGGCCTGATCATCAACCCGGCTAATTGTCTGTTCGGGGTTGACCTCCATCGATTTCCTCTGGCACCTCATCGACAAGAGTGGGGCCGCACCCCTCCCGCCAAAGGTGGAGGCCGTTTCTGCATTCCCCCCCCCCCCCGCCCATGGCTCGGGAATTTCTCGGAATGGTGAATTTTCACCAACGGTTCATCCGCCGGGCAGCCCACACCATGCGTCCACTTTACAAGGCCCTTAAAGACAAGTCTCCCAGCCAGGCCATCGACTGAACGGCCGAGAGAGAGACCGCTTTCATGGCCATCAAGACCGCCCTGGGCGAGGCCGCCATGTTGGCTCACCCATCACCCGGGGCCCCGGTCGCTATATAACCACAGACACGCCTGACTACGCCCGTTGGTGCGGTGCACGAGCAATGGGTCGGCGGCGCCTGGCAGCCGCTCGCATTTTTCAGCCGAAATGGTGAACCGCTGTGTCATTTAATGTTTAACCCTTTCACTGACACACGACATAAGGTTAACCCTTTACTATCACACTATACCGACGGTCGCCCACTGTGATAGTGAAAGGGTTAACCTGCTGTTGTGTGGCAGTGAAAAAGGGTTAACCTTCTGTGTATTGTCGCAGTGAAAGGGTTAACCGTTTGGTAGTGTGGCAGTGAAAGGGTTAATGTAGACCTTTTTTCATTTGTATGTCAGCTCTTTGACTGCAAGAGTGGACTCAACCTTGATGATTTGGACTTGAACTAAGCATCTAAAACAAAGCGCTGGAGGGGGGGGGGGGGGGGGGGGGGGGGGGGGATAAAATGGGGATAAAATTAATGAATGTTGATTAGAGCCTATGTAATCCCGAACTACGCATGCGCAGATCGATGAACCTAGACTCCGTGGGCAATCTGTGCATGCGGAGTTCGGGAGTAGGTGCGGAAAAGTGACTATATAGCTCGGCCGAGAAAGTGCAGATCGACTTGGAATTGGTCTCTCCGTGTTCAGGAGACTCTGGCATATGAAAGTCTATTGGATCATGTCTCCCGCACCCCCACAGCCGTAGCTACAACCACTTAATGTCAAGGCTCTCATGATCCACATTCATTCACTTTCTCCCCAGCTCTCTATCCCATGATTTCAGAATACCGGAAGTGTTGCGGTAACTTCGGGAGTTACTATGGTGAAATGGAGAAAGTTCGATAACTGGTACGATACAGATTCAGATTAATTTATTCCTTTACGACATACACCTTATACGTTGTAGTCCGTGGAATAAGTAACGTAATCTTAAATATGATATGATGAATTGAAAATGGGGGGCCCTGATATACACAAGACGGAAGTCTTTCTCTGGTCTGCATCCCCTGTGTATGTATTGAGCCGTACGTATTGTACCCATTCTGCAATCTGTTAATAAAGTTCTCAATTAATCAATCAAAAAACTTAGATTGCAGAATGGGTACAGTACAGTACAGCTCAAAACATACAATTGTTAAGGGGATGCAGACCAGAGAAAGACTTTCGTCTTGTTTACATTAAATAAGAACGATATTCCATTTGTTCCATCCAGTTTAATAAAAGAAGAAAACGATATACAAACAAGTCTCGGACGATAGCAGGTGTATTTACAAGTAGCGTCTCAACTTCCTGTTCCGGTCGCTGCAGGACCGTCTGTTATAGAGGCGCTGTCTAGATATTCTCTATACATCAGGGTCCCCCATTTTCAATTCATCATAATGTCATGTATGTCATATGATTAATTGAAAATGGGGGGCCCTGATGTAAACAAGACACAAGTCTTTCTCTGATCTGCATCCCCTTAACAAGTGTGTGTATTGAGCCGTACTGTATTGTACCCATTCTGCAATCTGTTAATAAAGTTCTCAATCAATCAATCAATCAATCAATCAATCAATCAATCAATCAATCAATCAATCAATCACACGGTTATTATCCACCACATCCCTGCGCAGTGTGCGTTATCAGCCGGTGGGTGGCAGTGTGGATAGTCTGCAGGAAATCCATTATGCGTAGTAGAAGAAGAAGAAGAAGAAGACCTCGAAGAAGCAGAAGAAGAACCGCCGGGACACCGGAGCCTCCGCGTGCCGATGGGGTGAAGCAGCAGCAGCGTCCCCGCCGCCGTGACACTCCTTGGAGTCTGAGAAGAAGAGAAAGAAGATAACCTAAAACGTGGTGAACAGCAAAGCCTGCCAAGTAATGTTTTAACTTTCTAGGTTTAATTGTGCAGGAACCATAGCATTAGCTAGTAGTGCTACCGTGTTTATATAATGCTCTCTACCTTGTGTTTGAACCCAGGCCTAGCTGCGTAGCCTAGCCGCCAGCAGCAACAACAACAACCACTGCACTGACCACTAAACTGCCATCTCACTTTGTGGCTGTAGTCAGTAGGTGACTGTGGGGGAATTGACACCTGCTGGCTGAGGAGCTGGTTTGTTTTTGGTAAAAGTTAGCTGGTAAGGTTGTTGGAATGCCACTCGTTTTATGAAGTCACATTATTCTGTCCCAGGTAATAATAATAATAATAGATTTCATTTGTAGGTACAACACAAGGGCATTAGGTTTGGTTACAACATGGGGGGGGGGGGGTCTTCTTGGGGTCCTCTCCCCCAGGGAAATCTGACTTACTTTTCTGCATTCTGGTGAACTTTTCTGCATCAATTATTTATGGTGAAAATGTCTTTATTTATGTAAAGGAAAATGCAACTTTCAGGGACCCCGCTGATACATATAAATAATGTAGCATTCTGTATTGCTTTCAAATGATGTATTCTCTCCTGTATTGTTTCTGCACATTCAAAACATATCACATGTGTTTTTTTTTGTTTTTAGAATCATGCGCATATCAACAACACATCTCTTGACGAGTCGAAATCACATCTTTAAAGATTAGGCTACTCTTGCACGTCTCATATTGGGCAAAACAGTTACTGGAGAGAAGACGGTATGTTTGTCAGTTGAACTATAATATACATACTAGTGTGTCTCATATTGTGCAAGATGAGAAGGATATATCAATGTGTTCATTCAGTCAGTATCTGTGACCAAGCATCACTCTCTCCTAAAGGTAGAAATCGGAGAGAGAGAGAGAGAGACCTCCAATCGGCAAGGAGAGGGCCTCTGAATTTACAAGGCGGCCATAACATGTTTGTGTGATCTCTCGGGGCCCAAATGAGGTTTTAAAATTCTCTCGCACCTAGCTAGAATAATATGCCTCACACAAATGTTTTATGGTCTCACAAACTCAAAACGCAGTGCTCCATTCATTTGTTAGTGCAGCCCCCGATTTTACATCCTAGTGATGATGACATCACCAATTGGAGGAGTTCTCTCTCTCTCTGATATCTAGCTTTATGAGAGAGTGGTGCGTGTTCACAAATATGAACTGAAGCGGCTGAGTGGCGCAGTGGGCAAGGCGCTCGCCACTAACGCAGGAGATGCTGGTATCGAGCCCAGCTCTCTGCGTTGCTACCGGCTTGGCCGGCCGTCATACTAACACAATTGGCAAGTGTTAGGGGTGGGAAAGCCGGTGGGTGGGGATTGGACGTTGTGGACAGCGACTCCTACAGGTCTGTTAACAGGAAGTATCGGGGGGGCAGCGTGAGCCTCCCACGCGTTACTCCTCGCCGCTGAGAGTTCGAGCTGCTGCGGTGAAAAGATGCGGCAGGCTGCCTCCTCGTGTACCGGAGGGGACACATGATGCAAGCCAGGCTTCTGTCCTCACTACAGCCGACCAGTGGGAGGCATAGTCTAGCAACGTTCAAGACAGGGGAGGGAAGAATTGGATAATACGAAATTGGCATGGGAGAAAAAATAGAAAATAAGGAGAAAAAGTGGATCAAATGAACTGAACTGTGCTGGGGCACAGCAGGGAGAACATATGTGTATTCTTCAAATGGGTGGCATTCCCTTTGGTAGTTCTTGACTTGAATACCATGGCAGTATGGTACTGGATGGTGTCTTCAGTTTTACCATGGTATCAGCAGTTGTATAACCACGGTAGGCCTACACAGCCATGGATCACAGTGGTGATGGCTCTAAATCTGTGACCCCCAGGAGGGTCGCAGGTTTGTTTTTGAGGGGTCGCGAAAAGATAAACAAATACACTTATCATGTTTATAATATTTACTGCTTTTTTTGTGTGAAATAAATTATACATGCTCCTCCTCCAATCATCAGTCAAGTTGACTAGCCTGAAAGTGGGCAATAAAGGAACAGGCTTCAGTTGTTAGGGGTCGTTACTCGTGAACGGACTTCCTGCTGTTAGGGGTCGTAAACGGGCTTCCTTCTGTTGTTAGGGGTTGTGAACAGGCTTCCTTCTGTTGTTAGGGGTCGTGAACGGACTTCCTGCTGTTAGGGGTCGTGAACAGGCTTCCTTCCGTTAGGGGTTGCGAACAGACTTCCTTCTGTTGTTAGGGGTTGCGAACAGACTTCCGTCTGTTGTTAGGGGTCGTGAACAGTCTTCCTTCTGTTAGGGGTTGCGAACAGACTTCCTTCCGTCTGTTGTTAGGGGTCGTGAACAGTCTTCCTTCTGTTTTTGAGAACCATGGCTCTAAAGAGTACAATGGTAATAACTAGGGGTGGGAATCACCAGTTTCATCATGATACGATACGATATCGATTCTTTGGACAACGATACGATATTTGCCGATATCACAAAGTCTCTCACGATACAATACGATACGATTAGATTCAGGTGCCTGCAATCGATATGAGATGATATCATATGCCCATTTAACACAATCAGTAACATTTAGATCAACAAAAAAAAGGTAATGAAAATATCATTTGACATTTGTATTTTTGAGCTCTTCCAGACATTTAAAGGAAAATCAATCTATTGTTTTTAATACAAATAGACCTCCTGTTCACTGTAAAGTGCCACGTCTTTATATATTGAGCTTTAAACTTTAAGCTACATTTTTTGGAACTCAAAACTCACAACCTCCCTCTCCCAAACCGTTCCTACAACAATTTGTTGATGTTGCATGATCATGTATAGGCCTACATTTATTATGTATTATATTGTTTATGTTTAAATAACATTTAAACATCAAACTCCTCTGACCTCATCTGGTCTTTCCAAAGAAGCGCGCACGCACACACACAGAAAGGGAGAATGCTATGCTGTAACGTCTACACACACGGAGCTACTGCTGTTGTTCTTGGGCGGATATGAGACTCGCCACAGGATTTTCAAAATAAGAGTATCGATATGAATCGATCTTATTACATCGCATCTAGGCCTGCCGCGATAAGCAATAAATCGATTAATTGCCGCGATAATTAAAATGAATGCAATGATTTTGACGGGCGCGATTAATTGCTATTTGCGCGTTTGTTTTAATGAGGCGGAACCAGTGCCCCTTGTCAGTCACTCTCCGTGTGGGTTGGCCGCTGGCGTTACTACAGAGCACAGCACGGGAATGAATGAATGAATGACAACTTTATTTAACAGATTGCAGAATGGGTACAATACAGTACGGCTCAATACATACAATTGTTAAGGGGATGCAGACCTGAGAAAGACGTTTGTCTTGTTTCCATCAGGGTCCCCCATTTTCAATTCAGTAGCAATTCATATTGCTACTGCTCCGTGGGGCAGTAGCAACGCCACATATTTAGCTTACCTACATTTCTCAATAGTGTTGCTCCTTTTAACCAAGTAGCGTTATTTGTAGTGTAACGTTAGAATAACACAGAATAACGTTAATACAATTACATGCATCATTGTTTACAATGAACGGGTGGGGCTAGTCAAAGCACTGGAGACGGGGACAAGTTAAACATGAATTAATTTATTATAACAGGTCGTTTTCGAGTCGTGCTGCAGTGCCTACGCACCACAGCTATTCTATTATATACTGCTTTGACGCTTCCTCCTCATCGTTGATTGCCTGTAGTAGCTGCATCTAACGTTAGTAGCTAACGTTAAAACTAAAAAACACAACCAGACGAGACAAGTTGTCGGCTAGGATACTCGCAACAACACTTCCGGTCCGGTCGGTGGGCTTCAAAATAAAAGTCTTAAACCGGAAAAGACGGAGCGGTGGGCTTCAAAATAAAAGTTTTGGGAAATAAATTTCTCAAATTTTTTTTTAACCGGTCGCAATAATATCGCTTATCGCGATATTTTCGGGGGCAATTAATCGCCCAGCAAAATTTGTTATCGTGGCAGGCCTAATCGCATCGATCCGATTCGATTGTTGATAATTACATCGATGTATCGATCTGGATCGATGTATCGTCCCACCCCTAGTAATAACATGGTAGTGGCTAACCCAGTTTAAACCGTGGTACTACTGACAGTACAGTGGTATGTTTCTTTGCCCACTACCATATATATGGCTGTGGTGGTATTTTGTTCATCCAGTAAAGTGCTTAAATTACTTTGTTTCACCTACCAGTGCTACCACTGTGACAGATGCAGCTAAAATGTTGATTCCCACCCTGAGAGTAACCAGGCCACTCCAGTCCAGTTATATAGGTTAATTGTAGGCCTGCCACGATAACACATTTTGCTGGGCGATTAATTGCCCCCGAAAATATCGCGATAAGCGATATTATTGCGACGGGTTAGAGAATTTTTTTTGATAAATTTATTTCCCAAAACTTTTATTTTGAAGCCCACCGCTCCGTCTTTTCCGGTGTTTGACTTTTATTTTGAAGCCCACCGACCGGACCGGAAGTATTGTTGTTATTATCCTAAGCAGAAACTATGAGCCGACAACATGCCTCGTCCGGTTCTGTTTTTGAGCTAATGATAAAACAAATTGTTGGTGAACAACTACCTTTCGGTTAGTTTTAACGTTAGCTACTAACGTTAGATGCAGCTACTACAGGCAATCAACGATGAGGAGGAAGCGTCAAAGCAGTAATAGAATAGCTGTGGTGCGTAAGCACTGCAGCACGACTCGAAACTACCGGAGTGTTATAATAAATTAATTCATGTTTAACTTGTCCCCGTGTCCAGTCCTTTGACTAGCCCCACCCGTTCATTGTAAACAATGATGCATGTAATTGTATTAATGTTATTCTGTGTTGTACTTGTAGCTATGCTATACGTTGTATTTCGTTTGTTAGATATTTAGCTAATGTTGTTAGCATGGAATGAGAATCAAAGCTCTATCGTTCATCTTTATTTAGCAGTCCAGTTTCTCCGGGCAGTAGCGAGTAACTACTTGGGTCTAAAAATAGCTAACGTTACACTACAAATAATGCTACTTGGTTAAAAGGAGCAACACTATTGAGAAATGTCTATGTGGCGTTGCCCCACGGAACTCCCGTGCTGTACTCTAGTAACGTCAGCGGCCCGCCTCCCAACACGGACAGTGACTGAAGGGGCACTGGTTCCGCCTCATTAAAACAAACGCGCAAATAGCAATTAATCGCGCCCGTCAAAATCATTGCATTCATTTTAATTATCGCAGCAATTAATCGATTTATTGCTTATCGCGGCAGGCCTAGTTAATTGCAACAAAGCTTGAATTGTACCATAATAACGTAATCCTGCTGTTTTGGGGGGGGGGGGGGGGGGGGGCGCCATCGATTCTAGACGGAAGCAAAGGGATTAAAGCTAGAGTCGGTGACTCGATGAATGAATGAATGAATGAAAACTTTATTTAACAGATTGCAGAATGGGTACAATACAGTACGGCTCAATACATACAATTGTTAAGGGGATGCAGACCTGAGAAAGACGTTTGTCTTGTTTCCATCAGGGTCCCCCATTTTCAATTCATATAGACATTTATGACATACACAACATACATGACATTTATGGCATAGGGACATATAGGTATTTAGTACTGATACATTTGTGACATAACGGTATTCAAATATACAGTACTGTTACCCCTAGATCCTGACAGAGTATATACATATGATGGGGAGGGGACTGTACATTAGGAGGGGGTGGGTGGGTGGGTGGGAGGGAAATATACATACGGCGGGGAGGGAATATATACATGCGGTGGTGAGGAGACTGTATTAGGAGGTGGTGGGGGTTTTGAGCATTTACGGTGGCCAGTTTCGAATTGCAGCCTCCCGTAGGTGCTCTTTAAGAGCGGTTTTGAATGTGGGCAGGGATTCACATTCACATTCGTTCCACATTGTTGTGGCATAATTGCGAAACGTGTTTAGTCCCTTGTTTGAGCCGAATCTGGGTTTAACATGATTTGTTGAGCTTCCTCTGGTGTAGTGGTTGTGGTATTTGCACTTCCTGTCTACACAGTACAAAGAAAGAGTCCCCACTGCTCCATCTGTGTTTTCTTTTATTTATTAGAATTTTTTTCATCCCAATGTTATAGTCGTTATGCCAATTCCCAATCCCCTTCCTGGTCGTTGCGCACTCTACCCCCTACTGTCGGTCTGGGAGGGCGGAGACTATCGCATGCTTCCTCCGAGCCCACCGCTTCTTTTCACCTGGCAGTGCGGACTCTCCCTGGGAGAGTGTAACGTGTGGAAGGAGCACACTACCTCTCCCAGATCCTTCCCTTGCTGTGCAGGTAGCCTGACCGAACTGTAGGAGTCGCTGTTTACAACGACCAGGACCCACCCATGCCGGCTTCCCACTAGTGGTCTGCAAGGGCCTTGAAATAAAGCCCGAGCCCTGCCCGAGCCCTTGAACTTCAGGCCCTGCCCGAAAATAAGCCCGACTGTAAATAATATTTTAAGCCCTAGCCCGCGTGAAAACCAGAAAAAAATTATTATTATTATTATTATTATTATTATTATTATTATTATTATTATTATTATTATTATTATTATTAAAATATAATTTTTTTTGTATTTGTTTTAAATATTCGAAACACGGTTTTATATGAACGTAATAAATAAACAAAACTAAGAAGCATTTACATAGCCTGTTTCGCAATGCCGTCTCTCCCAGTGCTCGCTTATATAGACTGACTCACACTGTCACATCAGCCTCGTAAAACGTATTGAAGGCTATAGAATCTTCTTTGACACACGCACACACACACACACGACACACAATAGCCTACTCAGTCAAACAAACAAACAGAAAACAGAAATCAGATTTCGAGCAGAGCAACGTAATGAAAATCACAACAAAACAAGTAGCAGTCGCGACCCAGCAAATAGTAAACATCACTCACCAGACGTCAGCAACGCGTTGAACACCGTTAACAAAACCGGTTACATACATCCCAAGAACAAATTAAAACGTTCGCCAACTGGCTATATTCCAACACAACCAATCGAGTTGAACTTGTCCCCCGAGTTCTCTCTGCGCGCTGCAGTAATTACATCCAAATGTTTCTCTGGCGCAAAAGAGAAAGCGAATCTTAAAACGAAGGTTATCATATAACCATAGTTATATATAAAAAAAAAAAAAAACGCAAAAAAAAACGCAAAAAAAAAAAACGGCGGTGCCCGGGCCCGGCCGAGCCCGAATTATTTATTAAAAAAAAAAGCCCTACCCAGCCCGAACCCGCCGGGCCCCGTCGGGCCTGGGCAAGGTTGCAGTGCACTACTTCCCACCCGCTAACACTGCCAACTGTGTTAGTGTGGACGGTCGGCCAACCCGGAAGCACCACAGCTGGATTCGATGCCACTGTCTCTGTGGTGGTAGACAGACGCTTAGTCCGCTGCGCTCCCCGGCCGCCCTGCTCCATCTGTGTCTTAACCAGAAGACAACACTGCTTCTTCCTCACGTGAGATTCAGTGGTGGTTGGAACACCGAACCTTCCGCATTGCTGCCACTTAGTGGAAAGAGTGACGAGGATCAGTGACCACATTACACAATAAACTGGAAAAATGAGGTGTATGCTTTAGGAGTCGGATTCCCCTACACACGTTGCAGAAGGAAATCATCTGAGGAACAGAGGACCAGGGTTTTCATCTCTGTGGATCAAAGTAGAATTCCTCATTACTGGTCCAGTTGGCTCTTCACAGCTCGGACCAGGAGGAGGGGGCGCTCTCTGTTTTCTGAATGCATTGTTCGCCTTGCATTATGAGGAAAAGCAGAGGTGCTGACTCGCTCCACTAATACGGTCTCATCGGACAATTAGTAAAATACAGCGGTTGTTTTGGACTTTTGCAGATAAAATAAATATATGAAATAGAATAAACACATGACTATAACATAACATACATTATATAGCCTTTTTCCTGTGGTCGAATAGGTCTTTATTTACATATTCCAAGAGCGATCGAGCTCCACACACATGGAGCTGTTGGGCCAAAAAACAGGGGAGGCAGCGTCTCTCTTGCGAGGCCAACAATGCACTTAAACTAAAGTGATGAACACGGTGCACTCCATACTACTGACGAGTGCTGATGAAGTCTATCTTTAAAAGAGTGGAAGCATATTGTCAAGTGCCAGGAAGCATCTGATGTGTGGCACTGATGCAGGTTGCTGTAGTCATCTACGATCTCACGTAAGAGTGATAAGAAAGACTGATCGATTTGTAAGAATCATAGCCTCACATCTTTCTTCTTGACCAAAGGCTGCCTTCCTGTCATCTTCTACAAGTTACAAAAGACGTTTCAAAATGACTTCTCAAAACGAGCTGAAACTACTGTTTGGGTTTGGGCACTTTATCTCGATTATCTTGTTTTCATGATCGTGGAAAGACGATCTTAATTGAAATTGAAACGCGATTATTCGCCCCGCCATACTGTGGGGTAGGCTATATCAATCTTTTTCCAATATATTTTGCCCCCAAGGAATTATTCCAGCCCTCCACAGGAAACATGACAACCTGTCTGCCTGTCATCATAGCAACTTTTCTGCAGCCATACATGATATCTACACAAATATAATAACATTTATATAGTATGTATTACTGATATTCATGTAATCGAATAATTCACAAGTCTATTATTAATGTTTTACATAATTTCATCTCACTGGCTGACCTCTAAAGTAAAGAGTAGGCCTACATCATGTTTATGAATAGACCCTTTTCACAGCATTGTGATGTCATCATAGATCATAAAGCACAGCTGTAACTAATAACATTAGCGACGGGTATGTTCCATCTAGGCCTGCCAAGGGAGCCAGCAAGCACAATACCTGACGCTCCTAATGAATACTGGCCTTGTGCGCAGAACCCTTTACCCCTTTCAGGTGTGCGCTTCCGACAACATTCTAGAACTCTTACTGCTTAACCCTTTCACTACCATACTACAGAAGGTTAACCTTTCACTGCCACAGACGGTTAACCCTTTCACTACCACACTACGTTAACCTTTCACTCTCTGTAGTGTGGTAGTGAAAGGGTGGGGGTGGCAACCCGTGTTACCAAGTAAACAAATCACGGTGCTACTATCGTTAGCTCTCAGAAGGTAGCCAGAAGCCTGCAGCATCTAGTTCTACCATTGTTAGCTCTCAGAAGGTAGCCAGAAGCCTGCAGCATCTAGTGCTACTATCGTTAGCTCTCAGAATGGTAGCCAGAAGCCCGCAGCATCTAGTGCTACTATCGTTAGCTCTCAGAATGGTAGCCAGAAGCCTGCAGCATCTAGTGCTACTATCGTTAGCTCTCAGAATGGTAGCCAGAAGCCCGCAGCATCTAGTGCTACTATCGTTAGCTCTCAGCATGGTAGCCAGAAGCCCGCAGCATCTAGTGCTACTATCGTTAGCTCTCAGAATGGTAGCCAGAAGCCCGCAGCATCTAGTGCTACTATCGTTAGCTCTCAGAATGGTAGCCAGAAGCCCGCAGCATCTAGTGCTACTATCGTTAGCTCTCAGAATGGTAGCCAGAAGCCCGCAGCATCTAGTGCTACTATCGTTAGCTCTCAGAATGGTAGCCAGTTAGCCTGCAGCACCGTAGTACTAGTAACGTTAGTATTGTGTATTCAAAAACGCACCAGACTGCGACGTAACGTTTACCGTTTATTTGCTTGCTCCACCAGTGCACAACAACACACACACCAACTCTTGCAGATAGCTCCTGATATCAATGTCTTATAACATTGATTGAATGCGTATTCGAGCTGAGGGCTTGCTGAATGTTAAATGACCAAAGCATAACGTTACCAATAGGGTCCCGCTGCAGCGCCGGAGAATCCTTTTTGGTAGCTGGAGGCTACTAGAGTACACACAGACAGTGGAGCTGTTTGCAGATAGCGAGCATTTTGACTTGTTGCGTGGTGGCGATGTCTCGCAGATAATACAAGTACAAGTCTAATTATATAATATATATATTTTATAAAAAAAAAAAAAAAAATATATAAAATAATTTTTAATTTCTTTTTAATCAAAAACGATCGGTATCGGTATCAGCCGATATGGCTCACGACGATCGGTGATCGGTGGCAAAAAACGTGATCGGGGCATCCCTAATCCCTATCATTCTTAAACTGAAATGAGCATTTGTTGATATCAGGAGCTATCAGTAGCTAGCCAGTTAGACAATGCATCATGTATTAAACTAAAGTGAATAGTTGACTGTGTAGTTTTGTTTAAACAGTAACGTTAGCTAGGTAGCTAACGTTAGCTCACGTAGGTCTCATGGAGCACTATTGCCGGAGCTCTGTTGACATGAGTCTGGGAGGGGCAGGGGGGGGAGGAGGAGGGGGGGGAGGAGGAGGAGCGAGCTGTGTGCTTGAGAGAGAAGTCAGCGAGTGAGATCTCCGCTGAGAATTGGATCATGTTTTTCGATCGGTTTTCACGATCGGCGAAAATAAAGCATTATCGGAATTCACCAATCTCATATTTATACTGAATAAATCGCTGGCCGATCGATCGGGGCATCCCTAGTCATTACTGTGTTACTTTCCACTAGGGGTGGGAATCACCAGAGACCTCACGATACTATCGCGATACTTGCATCACGATACGATAGTATCGCGATACTGAATATATCGCGATACGCTGAGTATTGCTTTTTTTTTTTTTTTTTTTACATTTGATTTATTACCTTTTCTCAACTGCAAAGTAAAACTGTCAACATGTTTTATCTAATAAAATAAAGTTCAGTCTGTTCATCTCACTTCAATAATTTGTATTGCAGAACATGGTATTTTCTCAAGCAGACAGATGTAAACTGTAATCTGTGTTGCATGTACCTGACAAACTGAACTGTTTGTATTACAGTCATATTCCAACTTAACTGAATGCACGTGTGTGTGTGTGTGTGGACTACTGTACTATTACAGGTATTGAAATGAACAATGCTACTTCCTTATACAATTTTTTTTTTTTTTTTATGAATAATTAAATATCGATACTTGGCGTCCCTGTATCGATACAGTATCGCCACGCAAAGCATCGCGATACTACTACGTATTGATATTTCCCCCCACCCCTACTTTCCACTCATTGATATCGGTTGCATTTTACTGATATTATATTGGTTTCAGTAAAAAATCTAATGACACTTTAAATGCCATGGTGTAGCCTAAATATTCTGCTAACCATTTTGGGTAATAATAATGACCTTCCAATATAGGGTTTGAGGTAGGGATGTCCGATATTATCGGCCGACCGATATTATCGGCCGATATCGGCAGTAAAATGTGATATCGGAAAATATCGGTATCTGTTTAAAAAAAAAATAAAAACAATAACAATATTTGTTATATATATATCCAGTGACATTATTAGTTACCTGAAATTATTCAGTTTTTTGGGGGGGGGAAACCCTGCATATATCGGTATCGGTTGATATCGGTTGATATCGGTATCGGAAATTAAGAGTTGGACAATATCGGAATATCGGTATCGGTAAAAAAGCCAATATCGAGCATCCCTAGTTTGAGGTAATAGTCATTCCAAACATCAGTTTAACTGTCAATGCAGATTAACGGGTCTAAACAAGCTGTTCATAATTATTTCCCTTGGCGATGTCAAGGAATAAATTACAGGAAGTTGTATAACATTTTTCAAAAGATACATAATATGTCCCCTTCAAGTCATCTTGAATTTAATCTTGGAAATTATTTACAGTTTGTATTGACAAGTAGGTGGTTTTGACATTTAGGCACATTTCCACAAGTGATAGTATTTCAGCTTTTTACCATCTTATGATGACATGGAAGAAATACTGACTGTATTGCATTATGTATTCAAAAGTACAATATTATTGTAATGTAAAGTATTGGTATATGTGTTGTCTTAACATTCTAGGGTTTTAGTTTGGTCCCCGTAAGATGTCCAGCTTACTGAATAATGTCTTCTCTTCTCTCTCTGTCCTCTCTCTCCTCCCACCTCTCCTCTCTCCTGTCCTCTCCTCTCTCATATCTCCTGTCCTCTCCTCTGCCTCCTCCCGTCTCTCCTGTCCTCTCCTCTCCTCTACCTCCTCTCCTCTCTCCTGTCCTCTCCTCTACCTCCTCCCACCTCTCCTCTCTCCTGTCCTCTCCTCTACCTCCTCCCGTCTCCTGTCCTCTCCTCTGCCTCCTCACATCTCTCCTGTCCTCTCCTCTACCTCCTCTCCTCTCTCCTCTCCTCTACCTCCTCACATCTCTCCTGTCCTCTCCTCTGCCTCCTCACATCTCTCCTGTCCTCTCCTCTGCCTCCTCACATCTCTCATGTCCTCTCCTCTACCTCCTCTCCTCTCTCCTCTCCTCTCCTCTGCCTCCTCCCGTCTCTCCTGTCCTCTCCTCTGCCTCCTCACATCTCTCCTGTCCTCTCCTCTGCCTCCTCACATCTCTCCTGTCCTCTCCTCTGCCTCCTCCCGTCTCTCCTGTCCTCTCCTCTGCCTCCTCACATCTCTCCTGTCCTCTCCTCTGCCTCCTCCCGTCTCTCCTGTACTCTCTCCTGTCCTCTCCTCTGCCTCCTCACATCTCTCCTGTCCTCTCCTCTGCCTCCTCCCGTCTCTCCTTTCTCCTCCCGTCTCTCCTGTCCTCTCCTCTGCCTCCTCACATCTCTCCTGTCCTCTCCTCTGCCTCCTCCCGTCTCTCCTTTCTCCTCCCGTCTCCTCTCCTCTCCTCTGCCTCCTCCCGTCTCTCCTGTCCTCTCCTCTGCCTCCTCACATCTCTCCTGTCCTCTCCTCTGCCTCCTCCCGTCTCTCCTCTCCTCTCCTCTGCCTCCTCCCGTCTCTCCTGTACTCTCTCCTGTCCTCTCCTCTGCCTCCTCCCGTCTCTCCTGTACTCTCTCCTGTCCTCTCCTCTGCCTCCTCCCGTCTCTCCTGTACTCTCTCCTCTCTTCTCTCTTCTCTCTCCTCTCCTCTGCCTCCTCCCGTCTCTCCTGTACTCTCTCCTGTCCTCTCCTCTGCCTCCTCCCGTCTCTCCTGTACTCTCTCCTCTCTTCTCTCTTCTCTCTCCTCTCCTCTGCCTCCTCCCGTCTCTCCTGTACTCTCTCCTCCCGTCTCTCCTGTCCTCTCCTCTCTCCTCCCGTCTCTCCTCTCCCCCTCCCGCTCCTCTCCCTCCTCCCCTCTCTCCTGTCCTCTCCCAGGCATGGCCTCAGCCAACAGTCTCCTGTGTGAAGAGCAGTTCCTGTGCTCCATCTGTCTGGACGTCTTCACCGAGCCGGTCTCCACGCCCTGCGGCCACAACTACTGCAAGGTGTGCATCACGGCGTACTGGGACTCGCGCGGCCAGTGCCAGTGTCCGCTCTGCAAGGAGAAGTTCCATCGGAGGCCCGAGCTCCGCGTCAACTGCTTCATCTCCGAGATGGCGGACCAGTTCAAGAAGTCGGTGCGCCACAAGAGCGCCAAGCCGGCGGAGGTGCCGTGCGACGTGTGCGCCGGCAACAAGCTCCGCGCGCTGAAGTCCTGCCTGGTGTGCCTGGCCTCCTACTGCGAGACCCACCTGGAGCCCCACCGCCGGGTCATGGCGCTGAAGAGGCACAAGCTCATTGAGCCCGTGGAGAACCTGGACGACCGCATGTGCAAGAAGCACGACAAGTTCCTGGAGCTCTTCTGCCGCAGCGACCAGACGTGCGTCTGCATCATGTGCTCCGACCACAAGGCCCACGACACGGTGCCCCTGGAGGAGGAGTACGAGGAGCGCAAGTGCCAGCTGGGCCACAAGAAGGAGGAGGTGCAGCGGATGATCCACGAGCGGCTGCAGAAGGTGCATGTGTTCAAGCACCTGGGCGAGCTGGAGAAGCGCGACGCGCAGAAGGAGATCTCCGTGTGCATCGAGATCTTCACCGCCATGCTGGCCACCATCCAGCGCAGCCAGAGCGAGTTCATCGAGGCCATCGAGGAGAAGCAGCGGGCGCGCGAGAAGCAGACTGAGGCGGTGATCCGCGAGCTGCAGCTGGAGATCCTGGAGCTGCAGCGCCGCAGCACGGCGCTGGAGCAGCTGTCGCACACCGAGGACCCGCTGCACCTGCTGCGCAGCTTCCCGGCGCTCGCCAGCCCGCCGCCCACCAAGGACTGGCCCGACGTCAGCATCCACAGCGAGGTGAGCACCGGCACGGTGAGGAGCGCCGTGGCCCAGCTGGAGGAGGCGCTGAGCCGCAAGATGGAGACGCTGCTGAAGAGCATGGAGACGACGGCCAAGAAGGACCGGGACGAGGCGCCGCCGCCGCCGGAGGAGGAGGTGGAGGAGGAGGAGGAGGACGAGCTGGACGTGATCCAGCGGCAGCACACGGTGGACGTGACCTTCGACCCCGACACGGCCAACGGCTGGCTCATCCTGTCGGAGGACCGCAAGCAGGTGCGCTGCGGCAGCACGCGGCAGAACCTGCCCGACGAGAACAACGCGGGCCGCTTCGACATCAGCGCCTGCCTCCTGGGCAAGGAGGAGTTCGCGGCGGGGCAGTACTACTACGAGGTGCGGGTGCACGGCGACCAGTGGTACCTCGGCGTCGCCAGCGAGACCATCGGCAGGAAGGGGGTCATCAGCCTGGACCCCACCAACGGCTACTGGATCATCACCTTCCGGAAGGGCAACGAGTACAAGGCCATCGCGGGCCCCAGCGTGCGCCTGACGCTGGAGAAGCGGCTGGAGGTGGTGGGCGTGTTCGTGGACTACGACGTGCGCCAGGTGTCCTTCTTCAACGTGGAGACCAGGACCCTGCTCTACACCTTCACCGGCTGCTCCTTCGCCGAGAAGCTCTATCCCTTCTTCGGCCCCAGCGTGAAGGGCGATAAGAACATCGGCCCTCTTATCATCACACCGGTCAGACAGAGACAGTGATTTGCCCCCCCCCCCCCTGGATGGTTATTGTCTGGACCATCTTTCTTGAGGAGGAATTCCACCACAGCCTAACTGCAGCGCCTAAAGCGAAAGACACCCCACCGCTCTCTCTCTCTCTCTCTCTCTCTCCCATCCCACTGCAGTCAGATGTACTGTGTGAATGTTGAACTTTAAACCCTCACCTTGGAGTTTGTGTGACACAAACAACGATGATCTCGTCCCCCCCCCGCCCCGCCCAACAAAAGAATCCCTCTCCCAGTTGTTTTAAACGGAGGAAAGGACACTCAGGACTGCAAGAAGGAGGGGAAGTCGGTCTGTCGGGTGAAACGGGAGAACTGGATACCGTCTCCTAGTAAATGATTCAGCGGTGTGACGTTGACATATTCTGCGGGGCCTGAGCTCCCACGGGACTAGAATGATATTTATGATGACGAGTTGCATACTAGTAGTGAGAGAATGAACAGGATTCTTTTGGGCTGGATCCTGGCAAGAACTGTGATAACGAAGCTATGAATGTCGGTCGACCTCGGTCCACTAACGGAACATGTGGAATAATACGTAGCAGCACAGTGCTTACTAGGTAGTTTCTTCTTGTTTTTCTTTATTTTTCAATTGTGTCTAAAGTAAGCTTTAAGGGATATGATAGGACGACCGAGAGAGTGTCGGTGTAACGGTCTTGCCCCCCCAGCTGTTATGGAGCCAGTGATGGACGACGATGTATGATGCAGAGCAGGATGAATCCATTGCTCTCTCTCTAGTCTACAGTGTCTGCTAGTAGAGAGACGATGCCACTGATCTTGGACCAGTTTGAAACCAGGACACAAAAGGCTGGATCTCTTTTCATTCAGAGCGTTGGATCGAATGAACGCTCTGTGGCTGTTAAGCCCTCGTCGTCGTTACGAGGGCGTCTCTGACCACCTTTTACACGTCTGTTTGAGGTGGGAATGTTGCCGCCCTTTGTTAAAAAAGAAAACGAAAAAAAGAAGAAAAGAAAAAAAGAAGAAAAGAAAAAAACGTATACTATTAGTACATACAAAGGGATAAGACAAAATATAAATGAAAAACACTAACGGAAAAAAATATGAATAAGACGAGACACGACGACACTAGACGCTGACCGTCCACAACGCTCTACTCCCCTAGTCGTACTCGGTCAGGGTTTCTGCAGGTTTCAACCAGTGGAATTTAAGGCTTTTAAGGCCACTTTGAATAGAATTCAACACCTGTTTCACATGTTGAAGGATGAAGGAAAGTTACTATGAAAGAAGTAATTACATACCTGCAAACTAGTAACAAACTAGTTAAAAACTTGGGCTAGGGGCTTAGGGCTTAGGGGCTAGGAGGCTAGGTGCTAGGAGCTTAGGGGCTAGGCGCTAGGGGATAGTTCTACTGGGCAGCTCCTAGTGGCCAACAGTGTCGGACTGTGGTTGTACTGGCAAGCTCCTAGTGGCCAACAGTGTCGGACTGTGGTTGTACTGGGCAGCTCCTAGGGGTCAACAGTGTCAGACTGGTTGTACTGGGCAGCTCCTAGTGGTCAACAGTGTCGGACTGTGGTTGTACTGGGCAGCTCCTAGTGGTCAACAGTGTCAGACTGGTTGTACTGGGCAGCTCCTAGTGGTGGATGAATGAATGAAAACTTTATTTAACAGATTGCAGAATGGATACAATACAGTACGGTAGGGGTGGACGGTATGGTCTAAAATTTATATCACGGTATAATTTGAAGCATAGACGGTAACGGTATATATCACGGTATAATCGTTTTTGATAAAAATTTTTTTTTTATTTTATATAATTTTTTTTTTTTTTTTTATAAAATATATATATTATATAATTAGACTTGTACTTGTATTATCTGCGAGACATCGCCACCACGCAACAAGCTCCACTGTCTGTGTGTACTCTAGTAGCCTCCAGCTACGGCCAGGTTTCCCCGGAGCTGCACCTGGACCTATACTCAGTAGCCTCGAGCAGAGCTACGGCCAGGATTCTCCGGCGCTGCACCTGGACCCTATTATATTGGAATAACGTTAGCAAGCCCTCAGCTCGAATACGCATCGAATCAGTGTTATAAGACATTGATATCAGGAGCTATCCGGCTAAGCCGGATATATAACGTTAATACAACGCCTCAGTGAATTATTTAGTTCAATGGGACATTTCGTTTTGAACGGTGAACTAACTCGCGTTAACGTGAGCTAACGGCTAACAGGTAGCACACACACGTCTCTCTCTACTAGACTTTGTGGAGCGTTTGTTGATGTCAGGAGCTATCGGTAGCTGGCCGACTAGATACCGTTCGGTTAGACAATGCCTCATCATGTATTAAACTAAAAGTTAGTGATGCACGATATATCGGCCGCCGATATAATATCGGCCGATATGGCCGTTTTTTTACACATCGGTATCGGTCCGATATCAAGATGGGGCCGATATCCGATATTAAAAAAAAAAAAAAAAATGTTTTTTTTTTTTTTTTTTTTTTTAATCTTTTTTTTTCTTTTTACATGTTTTGGCCTTAAATAGTTTAAAAAATCAGTCATTTCTGAAAATAAGTTACAAAAGTAAAAAAATTATGCGTTAAAAAAGTGTTTTCTATACAGAGATATCGACATCGGTAAATATCGGTATCGGCCAGAACAGCAATATTAATATCGGTTATCGGTATCGGCCACAATTTTCACATCGGTGCATCACTACTAAAAGTGAATAGTTGACTGGGTCATTTTGTAACGGTAGCTAAGCTAACGTTAGCTCAGGGAGACGCCGCCGACAGCTGAGCTCCCGTGTCCCGTCCCACTAGACTACTAGATCCGTGTTTACATGCGTGCGGTAGGGGCTGGCACGCCCACTGCGCGAAGCCTCCTAAATAACTTTTTCCAGTTCGCACATATCTATTATCTATGACTAATTCTATCTATTTTTAGGGGCAAATGCGAGTGAAATAGTCGCGCTGTGGTTACATGACGTCATTGGTATTTTAGAGCTGCACTACCGGTTTAGACGGTATAGTCAAAATCCATACCGTAGAGCAAATTCATACCGTTTATACCGTATACCGTTTATACCGTCCACCCCTACAGTACGGCTCAATACACACAATTGTTAAGAGGATGCAGACCAGAGAAAGACGTTTGTCTTGTTTACATCAGGGTCCCCCATTTTCAATTCATAGTGGATTGTAAGTAAGGGTGCAATTAGCACCGTGCAATCCATTCTTTGTGGATCCCGCCCTTACACTCTGTCTACTTGTACTATACACTATACACTTGATAACAGAGCGGCATTCTGTGGCTTTTCCCCCTCGATTTTGAAAAGAGGTCAATTTGTATAGTACTGTTACATTTGTGACATATATACGATATGCAAATATACAGTACTGTTACCCATAGATCCTGACAGAGTATATACATATGATGGGGAGGAGACTGTACATCAACAGTGTCAGACTGTGGTTGTACTGGGCAGCTCCTAGGGGTCAACAGTGTCAGACTGTGGTTCTACTGGGCAGCTTTGTGGTGTGAATGTATGTAACTGAGTGAAGCAGGGCGTTGCTGAAAAAGAGCATCCTTGATGATGAATTGAAAATGGAGGACCCTGATGTAAACAAGACAAAAGTATTTCTCTGGTCTGCATCCTCTTAGCAGTTGTTTGTATTGAGCCGTACTGTATTGTACCCATTCTGCAATCTGTTAATAAAAGTTTCAATCAATGCTCAATGAACCTACCCTGGTAAATAAAGGTAAAAAAAAACAACAGTATACAACCACAGGGCATGATCCACGTCTGTGGTCTGTAGTGAACCCCTTCCAGCAGAGCAATAGGGCCATTCTCACAAAGCCACCTCAAACCATGACCATGACTATTGGAGTGCCATGATCATCATTTAGAGAAACGCCGCTATTATTCATCCAGTTCGCTAATCTAGGTATGAGCAGGTTACTGTATTTAGTATTGCTTTGCATGTGCTTATTTGGAGAACTGTATTTGTCGGGAGTCAAATAAAAAAAAAAGTAATTTCATTTCAAGGCTTAAGTCATTTTTGAAAGCAAGTGATAAAGTGAGTGAAAGTGCTTCACGATGTACTGTATACAGCATGGCTGTGATCTCTATTCTTCATGATGTACTGTATACAGCATGGCTGTGATCTCTATTCTTCATGATGTACTGTATACAGCATGACTGTGATCTCTATTCTTCACGATGTACTGGACACAGCATGGCTGTGATCTCTATTCCCCCTGCATCTGCCTCACAGCTGTGCTTGTGTACATAATAATGTACAGGTATGTTCTCAAGTTTCAAGTTCAAGTTTCTTTAATAGTTGTCATACAGAAGTACAGAATACTTTTATACAAAATGCTTCTTACTGTTACGCTCCAGAGACTGTGCAAGACAAGATAAGATAAGTATGAAATAAAATAACATAGTATAGTATGTAAATTAGAAGTAAAAAAAAGAAAATGAGGTAAAAAAATGAGGTCACAGTGTTCAGTATAGACATGTACAATGTTCGATGCAGAATAGACGTAACTGAGTTACCATATAATATACAATACACAATACTATGCAGTGTACTAATATACAATACTATATAGTGCAAGGCAGAAATGGGATGAGGTGCAATTTAGGTACAATTTACAGTAGGTGTACGAGTTGTAGTGCAAATCCTTTATCAATAAATATAAAGTGTGTTTGTGTGATCTAAAGTGTGGAGAGTGGGTGCTGCAGTGTGTTGTTTGTTTAAGTGGGTGTGTGTGCTGTGTGCATTTGATGGTTGTTGCATATTGTTTGTTCGTTTAGCAGCCTGATGGCCTGGGGATAGAAGCTTCTTCTGAGTCTTTCTGTGCTTGCCTTAAGACTCCGGTATCGCTTGCCTGACCGCAGCAGTTCAAAGAGGCAGTTGTTCGGGTGGCTGGAGTCCTTGATGATTCTCTTAGCCTTCCCCCTGCACCGCTTGTTGTAAATGTTCTGGAGGGTGGGAAGCCCCCCTCCAATTGTGCGTTCGGCTGAACGTGTCACTCTTTGTTGTCTGCTACGGTCTCGTGCAGTGCTATTCCCAAACCAGGAGGTGATGTTGCCAGTCAGGATGCTCTCTATTGTACATGAGTAGAAGTTCCTAAGGATCTTCTGACTGACTTGGAACTTCCTTAGGCGCCTGAGGAAGTAGAGGCGTTGTCGTCAGTGGTGCGTTATTGAAATCATCTGGGGTGACACGCACCACGTGCACGCGCGCTCCCGCGAATGCGCATTTAATGTCCCCTCGCTTGGGCACAGACTAAAGACAGTGCCTAATTGCCTCAAGAATGGAATGTAACACATGTCTTCACAACAAGTTAGGTGTGAATGCATCTGAGAACGTATTTAACACACCTGACGACCGGCGCTATTGATATGCAAATAGCGAGTACTTATCATGGGGTGACACGGAGTGCTACCCCGTCCCATGAAGAACGCATGCCTGGTTGTCGTGCCTTCTTCACAACACTGTCAATGTGTGTGGTCCATGTCAAGTCCTCGGATATGTGGGCTCCGAGGTACTTGAAACTGTTCACTCTCTCAACCGGTGCCCCGTCGATGCTGAGGGGGCTGTAGTCCTTGACCCCCGACCTCCTGAAGTCCACAATCATCTCTTTTGTTTTGCTGACGTTCAGGGAGAGGCAGTTCTCCTGACACCACTGTGACAGATTTTCTACCTCTTCCAGGTAGGCCCTCTCGTCGTTGGCAGAGATCAGGCCCACCACTACTGTGTCATCAGCAAATTTGATGATTGTGTTGTTGTTCCGCTGTGCCACGCAGTCATGTGTGTACAGGGAGTAGAGGAGGGGGCTCAGAACACAGCCCTGGGGGGCCCCTATCTTGAGCGTGATGGATGAGGAGGTGCAGTTGCCTGCTCTTACCACCTGGGGTCTGCCCGTCAGGAAGTCCAAGACCCACTGGCAGAGGTCATAGTTCAAGCCCAGGTCCCTGAGCTTGGCTATGAGTTTGGAGGGGACTATGGTATTGAATGCTGGAATTGGTATTGAATGTTCTGGAATATCTTGTGTTGTGCCTCTACAAGTGAATCTATTTATAGGTAACACTGCACACGATAATCTTCTAGGAAACGCCATTGGAAATATTACCCGTTTGCCGTTTCTCAAATGTATTGTCATTTTTTGTCATTGATGTCAGTTTGGTGAGTTTAATGTGTTTGCCTGTTGCTATGGTCCTCTTGATGTTGCTATGGTCCTCTTGATGTTGCTATGGTCCTCTTGATGTTGCTTTGGTCCTCTTGATGTTGCTATGGTCCTCTTGATGTTGCTATGGTCCTCTTGATGTTGCTATGGTCCTCTTGATGTTGCTTTGGTCCTCTTGCTGTTGCTTTGGTCCTCTTGATGTTGCTATGGTCCTCTTCATGTTGCTATGGTCCTCTTGATGTTGCTTTGGTCCTCTTGCTGTTGCTATGGTCCTCTTCATGTTGCTATGGTCCTCTTGATGTTGCTATGGTCCTCTTCATGTTGCTATGGTCCTCTTGATGTTGCTATGGTCCTCTTGATGTTGCTATGGTCCTCTTCATGTTGCTATGGTCCTCTTGATGTTGCTATGGTCCTCTTGATGTTGCTTTGGTCCTCTTCATGTTGCTATGGTCCTCTTGATGTTGCTATGGTCCTCTTCATGTTGCTATGGTCCTCTTGATGTTGCTATGGTCCTCTTGATGTTGCTATGGTCCTCTTGATGTTGCTTTGGTCCTCTTGATGTTGCTATGGTCCTCTTGATGTTGCTATGGTCCTCTTGATGTTGCTATGGTCCTCTTCATGTTGCTATGGTCTTCTTCATGTTGCTATGGTCCTCTTGATGTTGCTATGGTCCTCTTGATGTTGCTATGGTCCTCTTGATGTGGCCCTGTTGCTATGGTCCTCTTGATGTTGCTATGGTCCTCTTGATGTTGCTATGGTCCTCTTGATGTTGCTATGGTCCTCTTGATGTTGCTTTGGTCCTCTTGCTGTTGCTATGGTCCTCTTCATGTTGCTATGGTCCTCTTCATGTTGCTATGGTCCTCTTCATGTTGCTATGGTCCTCTTGATGTTGCTATGGTCCTCTTGATGTTGCTTTGGTCCTCTTGATGTTGCTTTGGTCCTCTTCATGTTGCTATGGTCCTCTTATGTTGCTATGGTCCTCTTCATGTTGCTATGGTCCTCTTGATGTTGCTATGGTCCTCTTCATGTTGCTATGGTCCTCTTGATGTTGCTATGGTCCTCTTGATGTTGCTTTGGTCCTCTTGATGTTGCTATGGTCCTCTTGATGTTGCTATGGTCCTCTTGATGTTGCTATGGTCCTCTTCATGTTGCTATGGTCCTCTTGATGTTGCTATGGTCCTCTTGATGTGGCCCTGTTGCTATGGTCCTCTTGATGTGGCCCTGGTATGGTCCTCTCGCTGTGGCCCTGGTATGGTCCTCTTGCTGTGGCCCCTTTGGGTTTATCCCTTGATGACAATTCAGACTCCAGCAATATGTGATTTACTGCAGTCAGTGCATTTCAATAAGTATGGTTCATACTAGTTATTTGGCTCTTTTTAAAGGTGCACTACGTAGTTTAGGAGGAGGGGGTTTGTTTACATTCACAGAGGCTACAATTAGTTTACAAAATATATTTACTACTGGCCTAGTTCTTATTCTATCAAATATCTGAACAAAATTATTTTGAATCGCTGCCATTGTAAGCCTTGATTCAAGATACCTATAGAGCTGCCGCGATTACCGCGGTATCGCTGTTACATCACGGCCACCGCAGAGTAGGCTGAATACCGCGTCACCGCTGTTTTTTATAATAATAATAAATTACCCTCCTCTCGTTGGGCTTGCGGCTCTGCAGATATACCCTACTCCTCTATCGAGGTTCCAAGCGACCCTATTGGGTACCAGAAAAGTCACGTGAAACATTGCAGACCACTGATTGGTCAGAAGAGAGACGCGTCACACGTTGTAGCGTCATGCAGTGTGTTACCACCAATCGGCAAGCGCGTATTAGTTTTTTACGTCCTGAATGTCAGCTCATCACAACACGGCTAATAACGTTAGCTTTAACTCTCCGCCGGAGTGGACTACCATCGCTCCTCAGGAGTACTAAACGAGACATAATGATTTTACTGTCTGCAACGAATGTTATAATAAAAGCCCTTCGTTCTATACACTTGTCTGATTGAAAACTTTATTAACAGACCGCAGAATGGGACAACTCGGCACGCTCTGAGCAAAGAAACCTTGCTATGGTCCGGTAAATACGCTGATGTTATTGAACGTATAACTATATAATGTTAATGCCACAAAACGAATGCCTTTATTATAAAGTAGTAACTTTATAGTAATAATAATAAGAAAGGGTCGGGGGGGTTAGGGGTAACCACCCCTGCCCGCGACACCGAGTGAACTGCGCATGACCAGAGGGGAAACTTCGAATCCGTCTTTCACTTTCAATAACTAATGCGTGCTTGCCGAATCCCAAACAATATTCATGCTGCAAAGTCATCCTCTAAAGATAGACATTTAGACTAGAGGCAGGCTATATGCTATAAAGAGTAGACTACTACTAAAAAAAATGCATTCAAACTTTTTTTTTTTTTTTTTTTTGTGCGTGCGGTAATAACCGCAGCGGTAGGAAATATTTTGCAAATTTGTGCGGTAAGGAAAACATCAATACCGCGGCAGCTCTATGCAACTATGTAAAGTTTAAACAACTGCAGGCCCTAACATTGTTAGCCTTTCATGTAGCTTTCTAGCTTCAAACACAGTTCCAATGTCCCTCTGAGGACAGTTTGTTTAGTTATTAAAAAATAGAATACATCCTTATTTTTTATAAATCGCCCTAAACTACATGGTGCACAATGGAGTACATCGGACGAAGAACCATATACGTCTGTTTTTAAGTTTTCAGAGGAACAGTGTTTTCAAATGATTATCTAAAGATGGTAAGTTAGTGTTGTGTTCATTCATAGTTAAAGACGGTAGAGGTTGAGTACTTTATCTAAAGATGGTGAGTTAGTGTTGTGTTCATTCATAGTTAAAGACAATAGAGGTTGAGTACTTTATTATCTAAAGATGGTGAGTTAGTGTTGTGTTCATTCATAGTTAAAGACAGTAGAGGTTGAGTACTTTATTATCTAAAGATGGTGAGTTAGTGTTGTGTTCATTCATAGTTAAAGACGGTAGACATTGAGTTGAGTAATTTTGTGATGTATCACATTCACACTCAAGTGATTTAGATTAACTTCACAACTGCAAATACATGCGCTGTCCAAAAACAAACCTCTAATGGACTTTTATGGTTTTTCAGTGCTTCAAGGGTTGAATGGCTTTCATTTCTAGGCAAGTTACTGAAATGTGAGGCGTAAAAAATGTCTGAGAATGAAAATGGCTGATTTTGAAATGTTGGGTGAATGACTACAGCATGTCTGAAAACAATAGTAATCGTGACAAATCCGGTTGAAGTGAGTCATATGTTGTGGAATGCAAAAAAAAACTGGAATAATAATAATTTAGGACCTGCTCAGAGGTCATCAATCGGCACACATGCGATGCATGCATGCAATTCGTATCTGCGATTAACCCATCCCGTCGTCCTTCCCCCCCAAGGGCAGCCGGGAGCAGACAGGCGTCAACGTGAGCCGCGCCAGGGGACCAATCCAAGTGCTCCTGTCCGTCTTCGTCAAGGACGCCACAGCGTTAGCGATCTATTGTTGTGCATGTTTTTCCACTGGGTTTATCTTATCGGGGGGGGGGAAACCCTTGCGAGCACGGGGAGAACATGCAAACTCCACACAGAAAGGCCTGGGAGATACCCCACCTGGGTAACTGGCATCATGGAAACCTGGTCCCCAAGCGGGAATCGAACCCTGGACCTTCTTGCTGTGAGGCTACAGTGTTAACCACTACACCATACAGGTTTTTACGGTAATGTATATATTAGGGCTGTCAAAATTAATGCTTTAACTTTGGAGAGATTAATTTAAATTATTTAAAGCATTAAAATAAATTAATCTATGGAGTGAAAAATCTTCAATCTTAGCGCCGCGGATATAAGAACGAGGTCTAGCTGAGTCAATGTTGATGGTTTTGTTGAACATTTGTATTTCACAGGAGAGAAACTGTATTCAAAGAAAGCTATTAAAATAGTCTTTGAATCTAAATATACTTTCTTTGTGTTGATTTTACATTAATTCCATGATTTACTTGATCTGTTACAAGCTTCGATTAATTACAGAAAATTGTGAGATTAATTAGTTAACATGTTTATCTATTGACAGCACTAATATATATTTATATTAACAAATATAACAGTGGAATATGTTATATTTGTGGAGAAGAAACTAGGCATGTCGTATGTATAGTTAGCAAAAGTAATCTAATTGCATAGATGAGAGTGAAGATGCAATTCTGAAAATACCTGCTCAGCCAGTAGATGGCGGTAATGTACCTTTTCAGTTCTTTAGCCCACCGCCGCTGAACAAAAGAAGAAGCATTATAAGATTAGTGAGAAGAAGCCAGAGACTTAACCAACGTGTTTTAAACGATCCTTATTCAACGTGACACTTCTTTTAACATGAGCTTTCAGGTAGGACTCACATATAAACACTTAACGTTATTACATTTACAGCATTATCAGATATGCATATTTCATAACAACCCGAATAATAATAATCACCAGGCAGGATTTGCAGTGGATGAAGCTAAAACACCTGTTGCGTCACGCCGTCTGTCTCCATGGTGATGGCGGCTGACTGGTAACTAGAAGAACTAAAGCCAGGTTGTGGTTTCATTTAATATAGATTGTCATATAAGACACACATACTATTATATAATACTATACTATTATGTTCTAGATACTACTCTGAAGTCATAGCTTTACAAGCTACCAATTACTTCAGTACTGCACAAACTAATTGTTACGATACCTCCACCAGGCCAGGAGAGGGCGCTCTCCACCTGAGAGAGGCGAGTCATATGTAGAGACTGTAGAAGGAGACTGAATGATATGCATCGTATGCTAGTAGCGGGACTTCATGCGAGTGTTCAATAAAGTACACAACTGAATACCATCAGTGTCATACTTGATAGCGAACACCAAACATGGTGTCAGAAGCCAGAACCATGCCAAGAGGACAAGTAAGACAAGGATAAAGATGAAAAAAAGAAATTAAAAATATGTCGAACGATAACCTAACCAGTAGCCGCACGAACAGCTAACTTGCTAAGGTAACGACACGGACAGCTAAGTGGCTAACATGACGACGTACAACATCCCAGTTCCAGAACCAATGGACATGAAAGGAGACGTCTACAATAACTGGACGTTTTTTCGCGCACAATGGGAAAACTATGAAATAGCCACGGGACGAGATAAAAAGGAAATGAAGATACGAGTGGCTACTCTACTGACTATTATGGGTAAAGAATGCCATCAGCTACAACGACACCTACACATGCAAGATGAAGACAGGGATGACGTAGTGAAAATACTACAGGCATTACAGGCACATTTTGAACCAAACAGGAATGTAATATATGAACGATTTCTGTTTAATGACTGTAAACAAAGCCAATGTGAAACGTCAGACCAATATGTAGCCAAATTGAGGAAGCTAGCAGACACATGTGAATTTAATGCACTAAAAGAAGAGCTCATTCGAGACAGGATAGTCATGGGCACCAAAGATTCCAGTGCACAAGCACGAATGCTGAGAGAACCAAAACTCACACTAATGAAAGCAATAGACGCGTGTAGATCCAGTGAACAGACACAAATCCAAATTAAGAAAATAGGAGGAGAACAGGAAGCTGTACATTACGCTTCCCGGGGACGCAGCTTTGAATCAAGCTATACCTCACGAGGACGTCAGTCAGAACCACATACCCAGAAGACGTATAGGCAACCCAATACTTACAGTGACACCAAACACAGACCACAAAAAGACTCTCTCTGCCACTACTGTGGATCAATGCATGAGAAGGCCAAATGCCCAGCATATGGGGTCACCTGTAAAGCATGTGGCAAACGGAATCACTTTGCCCGAGTGTGTAAGAAGGACCAACACAAACCTCAACTACACATGATGGACAAAGAGGGAGACTCGGATGAACAATCAGAGGAAATGTGGTATATCTCTCAAGTGAACTCACTTGAAAACGCTACAAACAAATGGTTCATTAATCTCAAACTAACAGCACAGACGGATAAACCATTGAGTTATGATACCAGCGAGACTCTGAAGTGTCAGCTTGACACAGGATCTACAGTCAATGTAATGGGCTTCACTGACCTACAACGCATCCTACAGGACGGGAACCCGAACCTACTACACAGCGAAGCCACACTGAAGCTATATGATGGCACACTGATAAAGCCCAGAGGAGAATATGAACTCAAAGCGGATCACGAAGGGACGATATACAACCTCAGATTTCAGATAATGGATACAGAGCAGACCCCACTGCTCTCAGCGGAAACCTGCATGAGACTGAACCTGATCAATGTGAATCATAAACATGTAATTCACAGTGTTGACATCCAGAGCCAGCCGAACACAGATAATCCCCAGACAGCAGAAGAGATTATTTCTAAATATGAAGATGTCTTTGAGGGGCTTGGCTGTCTACCAGGAGAGTTACACCTGGAAATAGACCCCAAAGTGCAGCCAGTACAACAACTGCCACGACGGACGCCTATTCCAATAAGAGAGAGGGTAATCAAAGCCATAAGAGCAATGGAACAGGGAGCCATCATAACCAAGGTCACAGAGCCGACGCCATGGATCAGCAACATGGTGGTCACAGAGAAGAAGGACAAACTGCGCATATGCCTTGACCCAGGTGCACTAAACAAGGCTTTGTTGAGGTCACATTACCAGATGCCCACGGTAGAAGAAGGTTACCAGACATAGCAAATGCAAAAATATTTTCGGTGCTGGACGCCAAAGATGGATACTGGCAGGTGAAGCTAGATGAAGCGAGCAGTCATCTAACCACATTCTGGACTCCCGAAGGACGATACAGATGGCTGAGGATGCCTTTTGGTATAAAACCAGCAGCAGAAGAATATCAAAGGAGGCAGCATGAAATATTGGTGGGCCTAAAGGGGGTGAGTGTGATAGCAGATGACATTTTGGTGTACGGATGTGGAAACACCAATGAAGAAGCGATGGCTGACCACGACGGAAATCTCAGAGCCCTGCTGCAGAGAGCCAGAGAGTCCAACTTGAAACTCAACAAGAAGAAACTCAGGCTGAAGCTTCCCAGCGTGACATACATGGGTCATCGTCTCACGGCAGAAGGTTTGTGTCCAGATCCGGAGAAAATCACTGCCATCCAGAACATGCAGACGCCGACAGATGTCAAGTCACTCCAACGGCTGTTAGGGTTTGTTAACTATCTGTCAAGGTTCCTACCTAGTCTATCAGACGTATGCGAACCACTGCGACGACTGACCGATAAAGACATAGAATGGACATGGTTACCGAAACATGACGCAGCACTAGAGAACATAAAACACTTGGTCACACACCACCCAGTACTCAAATACTACGATCTCAAGGAAGAGGTCACCCTCCAGTGTGACGCCAGCGAGACAGGCCTAGGAGCAGTCCTCCTACAACATGGACAACCTGTAGCATTCACCTCCAGGACGCTGACGCCCACAGAACAAAGGTATGCACAGATAGAGAAGGAATGCCTAGCCATTGTGGTCGCGTGCGACAAGTTCGACCAGTACATACATGGCAGAGACTATATCACAATACACACTGATCACAAACCACTGGAAATCATCTTTAAAAAGTCTTTACTTTCAGCACCCAAGAGGCTACAGAGGATGCTGCTCAGACTACAGAGATACCAACTACAGGTGATATACAAACAAGGCAAAGACCTACATGTGGCCGACTTCCTATCCAGGGCGCCACTACCCAACACGGTGCACACAGAGATGCAGACACCAACCACGATCTACGCCATGGGCCTCACTACGAAGGAAATAGAACACGTAGAGCACGCAAGTAACATCAACATCTCCACACAGACGCTGAAAACCATCAAAACTCAGTCAGCACAAGACCCAGTGTTTCAAACACTACAAGCGAGAGTCATCAAGGGATGGCCAGAGTACAAACAGGACGTAGGCCACTTACTACATCCATTCTGGACCTACAAAGAGGAACTCACGGTCGAAAATGGACTTATTTTTAAAGGGGACAGAGTACTCATTCCTACAGTGTTACACCCCATGTTCTTATCAAAGATTCACACAGGCCACTCAGGCGTAGAAGCCAGCCTCAGGAAAGCCAGAGAGACAGTCTTCTGGCCAGGCATAACGAACGACGTAAAGAACTTTGTCAATGACTGCTCCACATGCAACGCAGTCCAACGAAGACAACAAAGGGAAACACTGATTCCCCAACCAATCCCTCACATCCCATGGTCAAAGGTGGGAATGGACTTGCTCACAGTCACCAAGTCCACATACCTCATCATGGTGGATTACTACTCAGATTACTGGGAACTAGACGAGCTGGCAGACTACACATCATCTACCGTTATGGAATGCTGCAAAAAGCACTTCAGCAGACATGGAATCCCTCACATTGTGTTCACGGACAATGGGCCTCCGTTTTCAGGAATAGACTTTCAATGTTTTGCGCAGGAATGGGATTTCAGCCACAAGACATCATCACCCTACCACAGTCAGAGCAACGGCAAAGCAGAGGCGGCAGTGAAAATAGCAAAGACTCTGCTGAAGAAGACCATCCTGGATGGAGAAGACCCATGGAAAGCCATCCTGGCATGGAGGAACACTCCAACAGAGGGTCTAGGGAGCTCTCCAGTGCAGAGACTCATGTCCAGGAGGACACGGACACTCCTGCCCACCAGGGACACGCAGATGAAGCCCACCGTGGTGAGGAATGTCATTGAACGGAAGCAAGCCAAAACAGTGACAATGAAACGCCAATATGACACACAAGCACGGGACATGCCTGTGATCATCCAAGGACAAACTGTGAGAGTCCTGCTTCACCCCAAAGACCCAGACAGTAGATGGTCACTCGGAACATGCATCGATCAACACAGTGACCGCTCTTACATCGTTCTGGTAAAGGGAAGGAAATACCGCCGGAACCGAAAGGACATCCGGCCAGTGACAGAAAAGATCCATATATCCCCTGGGGAAGAACTAATCGACTGGGATACAGAGACTGATACAGACACACCAGAGAATAGAGAACCACAGGTCGCAAGGGGGGAGTCAGAATATCACCAAGACACCCAAACCCCAAAACACACTAGAACCAGATCCAACATTCAGAGACCTGTGAGATACTCAAAAGACTATGTAACATAAAGAGAGAACAAAGACAAGGGGCGAGAGCGTTGAACAATGTTATTACAATGTTAAGAGTTTTCATCAAAATGTTAGTGATGTATAAGTTTAAGGTTAAGGGCATATGAAGTTATCATAACCCAGTATGCTTTCAATTTGTTATGTAAAGAGAGATGTTACGATACCTCCACCAGGCCAGGAGAGGGCGCTCTCCACCTGAGAGAGGCGAGTCATATGTAGAGACTGTAGAAGGAGACTGAATGATATGCATCGTATGCTAGTAGCGGGACTTGATGCGAGTGTTCAATAAAGTACACAACTGAATACCATCAGTGTCATACTTGATAGCGAACACCAAACACTACTGTATTTGTATATCTTGTATGTCAAGTGTCTGGGTGTAACAGTACTGTATATCTGTATGTCATATGTTATGATGAATTGAAAATGGGGGACCCTGATGTAAACAAGACTAACGTCTTTCTCTGGTCTGCATCCCCTTAACAGATTGCAGAATGGGTACAATACAGTACAGCTCAATACACACAATTGTTAATAACATTTTCAATCAATCAATTAATTCACACTGGAACTAGAACTTCAACAAAGCTACCTTCGAGAGAAAACATTTACATTTAGTAATTTAGCTGAACCCTTTAAATCAAAGCGACTTAAACAAGTTGTATACAACAGTCAGCAGGAAGGGTAAGGGATGTTGTTCGTCTAGCAGTGCAGAGTGCATAGTAGTAGGCCTATAGACATATATATTGGCATGGTAGTTAGTATTATAGACATATCACATTAGGTAATAGTATAGGTATACTACATAGTCGATTGTAGTATATATATTAGCACATTAGGTAGTAGTATAGGTATAGTAGTATATATACATTAGCATAGTTGACAGTAGTATAGGCATTGTAGTAGTATATGGACATAGTAACATTAGTATAGGGATAGTCGCATATTAGGTAGTAGTATAGTAGTATAGACATATTTAGCATAGTAGGTAGTTGTAACTGAGGGGTACAATTCCCTGACTGTATTGATAAGTATGGTATCATTAAACCACTACCGCTTTATGTACTTTAATTACTGGCCATACAGTACATGATATATAAATATGATGAACACTTCCCACAATGAATCGGTTCCACACCAAGGTGTAATCAAGTATTTATTGCAGCAAAAGGTACATAATATACTTCTCTATTATACTTTGGATGCGCTTATAAGGCAAAGGAATGTGCGTAGGCAAATCAATAATGAATGTCCATTCTCTGGTTACGCAGGAGGTAATTATACAACCTGAATCTTAGGGAATTATATCTATGGTACACTAGTAATATATAGCGGGAGATACTGGAAGGGTCCCCCCGGTTGTAAGCCAGCAGGGGTAGAGGATCTGTCGGTAGTAGAGAGTCTGGTCAACGATGACTAAGGAGACTCCAAGTACAGGAGACGGTGCAATAGTCTCTTGATCCACAGACGAATACAGCTGTTCTCCGTAGACTGTAGCTCCACAGTGAAGAAAGCTAGCCGGCCTCAGGCTCTCTGAGGCGCAGACTCGACTTGGCTCCTCACAGGGTAAATCCCACACGTGTAGGCGTCGGCGATTCTCCGCTCCATAAATCACAGGACCAAAACAAATATAATCCAGCCGCAAAGGGCTATGTAGTCGTCGGGTAGATTAATCCAGTGTACATGTCCACACGGTTCTCGTCTAGGTCTCCTCGGGTGAAAGCGCCATGAAAGCAGCCCAGCCTGGATAAGCACTCTAGCTGGTACGAGGAAGCGTTGGTGATGCTGGTCACTGTAGAACTTTAGCCGCACGATACACTATACACAAATAGACTATTACTGACTTAATAGAAATATGTCGCACTCGACGGTATAGCGCCAAACTCTGACAATTCAGTTATTAATTCGCACGCGGTCTCAATGCTCTATTTGGGGCCAAACAGGCCATACTTCACCGCACGTTGTATCGTGGGTGAGGCTTCAACTTATTGGGTAACTCTACTTCTGTATTCACCTGCGCCATATTTATATGCACGGCGAACAATCTAGTGCCAACCTCATTTCTGTCTCGTATCCCTGGGCAAGGCCGGGCATGCACAGACATGTCTTGACGGTGGCTTTGAACCTGACTCTGGAGGCACGGCCCCGGCGCCTGTGGACCGCTGTCCAATAGGAGAATGAAATATTATCGTCTGTACTAGGCTAAAGGGACATTCCGTGTATATGTACAAGGAATATACAAGGGATATCAAACGATATACAAATACTATGCAATATATATCAATCAATAAATATATATATTCGGTTTAATCTGATCCTTTGTAACAGCCGCCTCCTAATTAGTCCCACCTAATTAGCTAAGCAGAGACAGATTAACCGCACTGTCCACTACTCAATGTCTGTTGTGAGGGTCGGGCAGTTCACAAAGTCATGGGGTCATGGTCGTCATCGATAGTATCGGGGAGCCTTGGCAGTTCTATTAGCCTCGCCACGGGTCGGGTGTAGATCCGTCCTTGGACGAGCACTTCGGCTGCTCGGACCTTTCCGTCGGCACCGGTGATCACTTTGCTTACGCGGCCAGCCGGCCACATAGCTCGGGGTAGTGACTGGTCGATAATCATGATGACTGTTCCTTGGTCAAATTGTCTCTCTCTTTCACCCATTTCTGGCGGGTCTGTAGAGACGGTAGATAATGGAGTAGGAAGCTGTTCCAAAACTTGTCAGCCAATACTTGACTGTACCTCCACATTCTTCGGCCGTTCGCTTCTTCAGGCCTGTACATTGTCTGTGGTAGCGCGGGGTCCAGCCGCCCCATCAAGAGTGTGTTGGGGGTGACTGGGTCGACATCTGCTACATCACTTGAGACGTAACCGAGGGGCTTTGAGTTCAATACTCCCTCGATCTCCGTGAGGACTGTCATTAGGACTTCTTCCGCCACGGTCTGGGCCCCAAGCACGGCGTACAGGGCTGTCTTTATTGAACGTACTTCTCGTTCCCAAGTTCCACCGAAGTGAGGTGCGTTCGGGGGATTAAACTGGAAGTCAATCTGGGATGGAGCGAGGTGGGTCTTAAGTTCTGGGCCCATAGCTTGGAAGCTCTCTCTCAGCTCTCTTTCTCCACCTTTGAAGTTTGTCCCGTGATCAGACAATAATATAGACGGTTTGCCTTTCCGCGATGTGAATCTTCGGAAGGCCATAAGGAATGAGTCTGTGCTCATGGTTGGAAGGAGTTCTATATGCATCGCTCGGGTGGTCATGCATTTGAATACAATACCCCACCGCTTCTCGGTTCCTCTTCCTTTCTTTATATACAGCGGGCCGAAACAGTCCATACCGGTGGAGTGAAAAGGCTTGTCGCCGAGTCGGAGGCGACAGGGAGGTAGGTCAGCCATCCGGGGTATACTGGGCTGCGCTCGCCACTTACGACAGTCTAGACAGGTTCGCTGGAAGCGCCGCACTGCTTCTCTCCCTTGCAGTATCCAATAACGACGTCTGATCTCCGCGAAGACTCTCTCTGCCCCGGCGTGATGCACATCCTCGTCGTATTTCTTTATGATCAGCTCTGTGACCTTGTGTCGGCTGTTTAAGACTATCGGGTACTTGACGTCATCCGGTAAGTCTGGAGCTCTCCGCAGACGACCACCCACTCTGATGAGACCATGGGCGTCGCTCTCGGGGGCTAGGTGGAGCAGTCTGCTGTCTGATGGGACGGGCTTTGCTCCCTGTAGACAATCTAGCTCATCGGGGAACGAGTCTCTCTGGGCTCGTTGTAGTAGAAGAAGTTCTGCTTCTTCGTAGTCAGCTGCTGTAATGTCAGTAGTGAGCTGAACCTCTGGGTGGTGCCACAGGAATGTCTTTAGCTGCGCACTCTCTAGGGTGAGGCAATCGTCTATGTCGGGGTCTGTGGAGACGAGTGTGTTCAATCCACAGAACATAGATTTCTTGTTTTCGGCCTCCTCTTTACTCGCTTCCCGTGGGGTGGGTGTAGGCCACTCTTCTTCCGGGAGCTTGAGGAACTCTGGCCCGTCACTGTATAGGTTGTGACGGGTGAGGTCATCCAGGGACATTCCCCGGGTGATGACGTCAGCTGGGTTGTGTTTTGTGTCCACATACCTCCAGCTTGCTACTTCGGTTAAATCTTGAATCTCTGTGACTCTGACTCCCACGAAGACCTTGTATCTGCACGAATCAGAGCGGATCCATGTGAGTACTGTCGTGGAGTCTGACCACAAGATTGTTCTTTGCACCGGAATGGTGAGTTCACGTTGGATTAACGTGGCGAGTTGCGCTCCTGCTAGGGCTGCGCAGAGCTCTAGACGCGGGATAGATTGTTGCTTTCGTGGGGCTATTCTTGAGCGAGCCAGGATGAAAGCAGTATGTATTTCTCCTCCCTCCTCTCGGGCACGCAAGTAGGCCACCGAACCGTAGGCTACTTCGGAGGCGTCGCTGAAGACGTGCAGGTCCATCTGGCACGTCTCCGGCCTCACTGTGGGTGGGAAGTAGCTGCGGCGTATGTTGACACCTGGGAGTGAGCTGAGTTCCGTCTCCCACTCTCTCCATGTGGATGCAAGGTGTTCGGGTATGGGGTCGTCCCAGCCCTGGTCCTTGTCCCATAACGCTCTTACAATCATCTTTGCCCTGGTGGTGTAAGGTAGAATACATCCCAACGGGTCATATTGTCTGGCGAGTGTTCTGTATACACTCCGTCTGGTGGTCGGTAGTGCAGTCGACCTTCCCTGCTCCTTGGTCAGGGGTGTGTGTTTATAATGGAGCGAGTCTGTTTTGAAGCGCCAGACTAGTCCTAATGTCATTTCTTGGGCTTCTCCTGGGATGGTCGCCATCCAGGTCTCGCTGCTTGCTGCCTTGTCCTCGGGGGAGAGGCTGCGCAATACTTGCGGGTCGCTGCTGGCCCACTGCCTGAGATCAAAGCCGCCTTTGATCAGGGAGGCGCGGAGCTTGAGTAGAAGGGCCTCGGCTTCTTCTGGCGTCGAGACGCTTTGCAGACAGTTGTCCACGTAGAAACTATTTCCTACACTTTGTCGGACCTCTTCATCAGCTGCTGGGTCCTCTGCGACGTGTTTTTGCAGTGCAAACGTAGCACAGCATGGGCTGCATGTGGTTCCGAAAGGGAGGACTTCCCATTGATAGATGGCTGGTTGCTCATCCCCGATCCTCTCTCTCCATAGGAACCGCAGCAGGGGCTTGTCCTCCTCCACTAGTCTCACCTGCAGGAACATCCCTTTGATGTCGCCGCTGATGGCCACCTTGTCTTGGCGGAAACGTAGTAACACGCCTAGTAGAGAGGGGCCGAGTGTTGGGCCGGGCAAGAGCTCTTTATTCAGATTTTGTGATCCGATCTGGTAGCTGCAGTTGAACACAATACGATCCTTGCCGTTGTGGTGGACTTTGTGGTGCGGCACGTACCATGATTCGGTCGTCTGATCGGCCTCTTTAATGTCAATTTTCTTTGTGTCCCGCTGTGATTAGCTTGTTAATCTCAGCGCGGTACACAGTCTCTTGAGCGGGGTCTCTGGCTAGGCGCCGCTCTGTGTTCAATAGATACCGCTCCGTCGCTTCTTTTGGGGCGTGGAAGGTAGGCATACCCTCTCGCCTCAGGAGTGGAGTTGCGTATCTCATCACTCCGTTGACTTTGACTCTCTTTGTCCCCTGCTCGAGGAGGGCTATAGCGTAAATGTCTTCCTTGGAACGAATGTCTTTCTTTTCGTTCTTAAAGGGCATTGTCTCTAGTGTCCATAGCCTCTCGACATGCTGTAGGAGGGTGGTGTCTTCTTCTGTCACTTTGGAGTGGAGGCAGTTAGTGGCTGCTGTTCGGTTAAGAGACTTAGCGAGGGGGCCTTGTAATGTCCATCCTAGGCGGGTCTCGACTGCTGCAGGACAGCCTCTGGGCCCTGTGTGGACCCGGTCAATCGGGACGATGAGGTCTGCATGGTCGGAGCCGATCAGCAGGGTCGGGGTTGCACCGTCTATGAGCGGTATAGGTAGTTGACGCAGGTGCACATATTTATCCATCAGCTTGGCGATGGGGTAGGTGTACTGCGACAGGCCTATTTCTTGGCTGGTGAAAGCGTTAGTAATCCTATACCGTCTCTCTGGCTGCCCGCTTGCTGCGATAGTGAAGGAGACATTCTCGCCCTTTATCGTCTTTAGATCTCTTCTTATTGTCCGAATCGTCATCTGGTTTTCGCTCCCCCGCAGCCCCAGCTGGGCCGCAGCGGACGCGAGGAGAAGGGTCTTCTCTGACCCGTCGTCAAGGACGGCGTAAGTGTCCATGACCTTGTCTTGGTAACTCAGTGTTACGCGGACCAGCTTTAAGAGCACCCGGGCGCCCCCGCTGCTGGCGGGGTCAATGTACATAACACTTGCCTTTGTGCTGCTTGAGGGTGCAGGCTTTCTTCTGTTACTGTCGTGTAGGACATCTAGGTGGGCTCCGTCACACCGATTACACCTCTTCTTTAAGCGGCAATCGGCTGCCATGTGACTGCGCGCACATCGGTAACAGCGTCGGTTGGACTTTATCCATTGACTCACCTCGTCAGCGGTCATCTTCTTGAACGTGTCACATTGTGACAACCAGTGTTCCTTTTCGCAGTACGGGCACACCATCTTCCACTTCTCTTTCATCGAGGGGGTACTGTGGTTCTTGCTGCTCGGTACTGATTCTGATTGGTGCATGACGGTCACCAATCTTCGGCCATCGTTTGCTCTCCTAGGTCCCTCTCTGGAGCTTGGGGTGCTCCGCATGAACGTATCCAACCGTAGGCTGTTGACTTCTCTCGCCAGGAAGTCGGCTCGGTCTAGGAGGGATGGCTCGGGACCGTTAGGATCACGGTGGTCTCTTTGCCGCCTGAAGCGCTCTTGTCGGGCGGGCGGAAGCTTCTCCAAAATCCTCTCGACATTAGAGTTTGCGTACAGTTCGTGCATACCCTTTTCTCTTTGCGCCCCCAGCATCCCTACCAGGGATTGTACCTTGATAGACAGGTCATCTAGTGAGCGATTGTCTGTGGCTGGGGGTAGGCGGTCAATATGCCTTATCTCTTGTATTACGTAGTCCCATATGCGTCCATATCTTTGGTCGAGTGCTGCTAGAGCCGCTGTGTATGGGGTAGTAGAGGTGGCATAGGCCAGCGCTATATTGTGCGCTCGGGGCACCTTGAGGTGCTTCAGTAGGATAGCATACTTGTACGGTTCATCAGCTACATCGGACATCATTGTCTCTAAGCACATTCGTAGCTCCGTGTACTGTGCTCTGTTCTCGTGGGTGAAGTCCGGAAACGTCGGTGTGCCAATGTATGATGCCATGGATGGCTGGCACATCGGTGAGCGTTGGAAGAGAGGCCTCCTAGGCGAGTCTCCTCTTACGCCTCTTGGTGGGCTGGTACCTGCTGGGTACCATGGCCCGCGTATCCAGGTGCTGTTCCTCGGGGCTGGTCGTGCGTCAAGCTCACCCGTGAATTGAGTCGGGGGTCTGTAGCGCAGAGCCGCGGGGGTAGAGCCTGGGCTGTACTGGACCTCCTGGTCCTGTGGAGTACTGTGCTGCTGTCGGGCTTGACTCTCCTCCTCTCCCTCTTCTTCTTCCTCTGGCAGGTCCTCTAGATCCTGTAGTCGTCTATTTAGCCTCTCCGCGGTGTAGACCGTTTCTTCCTTGTAGCTGGGTCTCACTTGGACCGGTCGGGGAAGGGGTTCGGAGGGGGGTATAGGCTCTCTCTGGTGGTCGGGCTCAGGGTCGCTTGATCGGGTAGGGGAGGGTGCCCTTGACCCTTGTCTTGACGAGGCCCTGGAACCCCGTGCGGAGGGAGGGGGTGTTGCCCTGGTGATCAGCTGCTCCATTATCTGCGCTTGTAATCGGTCGCGCTCGGCTTCGCGCTTGGTGAGAGCGAGGTCGCGCTCTGCTTCTCTTTGGGCACCGGCAGCGGCGCGCTGGGCTTCGGCCCGACCCTTACCATATTCTCTTCCGTCTGAAGGCGTCTAATCTCTAGACGTATACGATCTTCGTCGCTCCGTTGCTGCGCCTGAAGGCGTTCTCTTTCCATGGAAGAATGTTCGCGCTCACTAAGCGTCTGTGCTTGGAGTCGATCGCGCTCTGTTGAGGCTGCTAGGCTGGCGAGGAATGCCTGTGCCAGCATCTTGTCCGCCTCGCTGGGGGAAGACGCTGGTTGAGGTGATCCGCTCCTGGCAGTACTCGTTGGAGATCTGTTCTCCTGTGGCGAGTCCTGGAGATCCATCTCCGGGGTGCTCTCCTCTTCTTGTAGCGGGTAGAGTTCCATCCCTGGAGAGCTGTCTTTATCCTGGAGCTCTCCGGGGACTACTTCTTCGGTCTTAGCGGGGGGTAAAGTCATGTCGGGTCCCTCCTGGTCCCTACCGTGAGCTTGGTCAGTTACGTTAGAACCCACTAGGGCCTCTATTGGCGGGGTAGCCTGGTCGATAGGGTCGGACATAATTTTACTATCTACTTTTTCCGCGTTTACCGTCTGTAGAAAGCTAGGTAGTATATTGGCAACGTAATCCTCTAAGTACTGAGGTGTCTGCCGTCTACGCTGCGGGCGATCTACTTTAGGAGAACCGTTTTGTGGAGTGTTCATCATAGGCCATGTCAATATTAATACCACTATATTAATATTACACTAGTTACCCTCCGGCTCGAAGGACCAATTGTAACTGAGGGGTACAATTCCCTGACTGTATTGATAAGTATGGTATCATTAAACCACTACCGCTTTATGTACTTTAATTACTGGCCATACAGTACATGATATATAAATATGATGAACACTTCCCACAATGAATCGGTTCCACACCAAGGTGTAATCAAGTATTTATTGCAGCAAAAGGTACATAATATACTTCTCTATTATACTTTGGATGCGCTTATAAGGCAAAGGAATGTGCGTAGGCAAATCAATAATGAATGTCCATTCTCTGGTTACGCAGGAGGTAATTATACAACCTGAATCTTAGGGAATTATATCTATGGTACACTAGTAATATATAGCGGGAGATACTGGAAGGGTCCCCCCGGTTGTAAGCCAGCAGGGGTAGAGGATCTGTCGGTAGTAGAGAGTCTGGTCAACGATGACTAAGGAGACTCCAAGTACAGGAGACGGTGCAATAGTCTCTTGATCCACAGACGAATACAGCTGTTCTCCGTAGACTGTAGCTCCACAGTGAAGAAAGCTAGCCGGCCTCAGGCTCTCTGAGGCGCAGACTCGACTTGGCTCCTCACAGGGTAAATCCCACACGTGTAGGCGTCAGCGATTCTCCGCTCCATAAATCACAGGACCAAAACAAATATAATCCAGCCGCAAAGGGCTATGTAGTCGTCGGGTAGATTAATCCAATGTCCACACGGTTCTCGTCTAGGTCTCCTCGGGTGAAAGCGCCATGAAAGCAGCCCAGCCTGGATAAGCACTCTAGCTGGTACGAGGAAGCGTTGGTGATGCTGGTCACTGTAGAACTTTAGCCGCACGATACACTATACACAAATAGACTATTACTGACTTAATAGAAATATGTCGCACTCGACGGTATAGCGCCAAACTCTGACAATTCAGTTATTAATTCGCACGCGGTCTCAATGCTCTATTTGGGGCCAAACAGGCCATACTTCACCGCACGTTGTATCGTGGGTGAGGCTTCAACTTATTGGGTAACTCTACTTCTGTATTCACCTGCGCCATATTTATATGCACGGCGAACAATCTAGTGCCAACCTCATTTCTGTCTTGTATCCCTGGGCAAGGCCGGGCATGCACAGACATGTCTTGACGGTGGCTTTGAACCTGACTCTGGAGGCACGGCCCTGGCGCCTGTGGACCGCTGTCCAATAGGAGAATGAAATATTATGGTCTGTACTAGGCTAAAGGGACATTCCGTGTATATGTACAAGGAATATACAAGGGATATCAAACGATATACAAATACTATGCAATATATATCAATCAATAAATATATATATTCGGTTTAATCTGATCCTTTGTAACAGTAGTAGTATATAGTTATAGTAGCATAGTACATACAGTAGTACTAGATAGTAGTATACTATAGACATAGCCTAGTACATAGTATATGCATAGTAGTATATAGGTATAGATAGTATAGTAGTATAGACATTTAGCATAGTAGGTAGTATAGAACTATAGTAACATAGTACATACAGTAGTAGATTAGGGTAATGGTGACTCGACCCGGGCTCTTTGGTGACTCGGACTTGGACTCGGACTCGAGATTTGGTGACTCGACTACAACTCTGCAAGAAGCGTCGGCTTTCTTTTTATGTGCCTTTCACAACCTCAGCAGTTAAAACAGTCAACAAAAGGGGAGCTCCAGTAGCTCACTGCGTACCTCGAACGCTATTTCGGCGTCGGGGACAACCGTGCGCGTCACGGATCTGGGGTACACGAGTTCGACTCCCGGACAAGCCGTACTTTCTCAGAGTGTCTTTCCCCCCATCTATACCCCCATTCAACCTGTTTCTGTCGGTCATGCTTGACCAGAAAAAAAGCGATAAACGCGAAAAAGAACCAGCTGACTGGTCAAAGTAAAAAAAAAAAAGTCAACAAAAACATGCACCCATTTAATTATACCATTTACCAGCTAACAGGCCTGTCGGCTTAGTATAATCTCATTTATAAGACATGAGCAGCCTTTTATAGTTCCTTTTATAGACATAATAGTTTGTAGTTCCAGTAGTTAACTACACCTCAAAATAGGAAGAAAGTATCTAAGAACTAGGATCACTATGCACATTTGAATTTAGGTGAACTACCAGCAAGCTACTGCAAAATGTCAAGTGAAGTTAAACTACTAGTTTAATTACATGTATGTACAGTAGTGAAACTCAGGGCTTTCCCCAGGATTTTCAAACAAGATGGTGCCCAACTAGGGGGTGGTCTAGGAGGCAAAATTATTTGTAATAAAGAAAGACGTTTGCTGTAATTTCCTGCAACTTAAAAACATAATTTCAATAAAATAGCAAACACAAGTTATTTATTTAAGTACAGTGTATAAGGTTCGACAATAGTTTAACGTTGAACATGAAAAAACACACACACATGCACACAGAGGACCAGCCAATCACATATTAGACAATGATGCGTCTGTTTCCAAGCTGACCCCAAGCTTTCACTGAAAGAAAAATGTAAACTTAAAAAAAAAGAAATATATATATTATTATAATTTTTTTTTAAACACATGGTGGCGCTGGTGTGTTGTCATAGTGTTCAGGGAAAGCCCTGCAGCAACTCTCCAACACTGATTCCTGCACTGATTCAGAGTCCATGCTGTTCCCTAGCAGCACACACACAGTTCCACTGAAACCATCTGAAGACGTTTCCACACATCATGTTTGATGCGTTGCTAGGAAACCGCTTGGACTACAGTTGATTTCCCGTTGCAGTGTTCGCCAACATCATACAACCGACAGGAAGTCAAATGTAGTCCGTTCTAGAACGCTGGTTTCATGGTTGTTTTTGTTGACAATTTGGAAACAGTTTTATTATATTCGATTAGATTCAAATGTGATGACAGCACAAGTACAATACAACGGAAAGAGGTTTGGCATCCAACCGGAGTGCAAATGTAACAGTAAAGTGCAACACCAATATACAAAGTACCGGGCCCAGGAGTTCAAAACATTTAATCCCTATTGATTGATTGAACATTTTAATTAACAGATTGAAGAATGGGTACAGTACAGTACGGCTCAATACACACAATTGTTAAGGGGATGCAGACCAGAGAGAGACTTTCGTCTTGTTTACATCAGGGTCCCCCATTTTCAATTCATCATGAGTTGAAAGGAATTAATACAAATCTGATCCAATCGGATAGGGATTACAAGTTTTGAACTCCTGGGCCCAGGTGATTAAACTGGGTACAAAATATACAAATTAGTAGGAGTGTAGTGCTAATCAGATGTGAACATTTACATTTAGTCATTTAGCTGAACGCTTTTATCCAAAGCGACTTACAAGTTCTGTACGACAAGTCATCAGGAAGGGCACAACTCGATCAGCTGAGTAACAATGTTCATCAAAGTGTTGAGTGCTACCTTGAGTGCTAATATCTAGAATTTAAATGCTAGATTCTAGAGAGATCAGAGATGTATAATTTTAAATGCGAATGTGGATTCACAAAAAAAAATAACTTTGCACAAATTGTTCCCGGCTGTGCTTTTTCAGGACCCGACGCCACGCTGAAACCGGAATGCCGTCCTCCTCCAAGAGCCCCGCTAGTAGCCACTGGCGCCTCTCCGAGCGCCTAGGGCAGCGCAAGCTGTTGGGGTTCGGCGCTCTGGTGGCCTGGCTCGTCCTCTTCCACCTCCTGGTGAACGTCTGGCTCCTCTGCATCTTCACCAGCTTCCTGGTGGTCCTCGGCGGCTGGCTGGGCTCCCGCGCCGCCCTCGACGCCAACAGCCTCCTGCACCTCGAGCACTTCCTCCCGCTCGGCGGCGACCGGCAGCCGCCGCGTCCCCACTCCCCCGGCGAGAGCGAGTGGCGGTTGGATCACGAGATCCACAACGCGGTCCACAAGGCGACGCGCGACTTTGTGTCCTCGTGGTACCGCACTCTGCTGGAGGAGGGGGAGGGGGAGTGGGAGGAGGCGGAGGTGCGGGAGGAGGGGGAGTTCGAGCAGGTGGTGCGGGACTCCATGCTGGAGTCGGTGATGGACCTGAAGGAGCGCGCGCGCCGCGTGGACCGGAAGGCTCTGGTCCAGAGAGCTCTGGAGCTGTACGGCTGCCACCTACAGAGCTACCTGACGGCCAGAGAGGTGCAGGCGGAGGCCGGGCTGTCGCTGAGCGACGACGACGGCAGCCTCTGGGAGCTCTACAGCCAGGCGGGTGCCCCTCACCCGGCCTTAAGCAGCGCGGCCACCGAGCTGAGCTACTCCAGGGCCCTGGTGAACGTCATCCTGAACGCGCTCGTGCCGTACCCTAACATGGAGAGCAGGACCGGGGTCCACATGGTGGCGGAGCTCATCACGTGCAACGTGCTGTTGCCTCTCGTCAGCCGGGTGTCGGACCCCGACTGGCTCAACCAGACCACCGTGGACGTATTCACCAAGGCGCGGGAGCCGCCCGAGACCGGCGACGTGGACGACCTCTCCGGAGCCACTCTGTACAGAGGTCAGGTCCCGCGAGACTCCTGGTCCAGCTGCCGCTCTGCCTCCTCGGATGGACCGGGCTTCACCGGCGAGAGCCTCTCTCACCTGGCCGAGCTCTACAGCCACAGTCGGGCTTTGACCAAAGAGCCCTCGCAGGACAGCATGGTGAGCCTGACCGCTGTAGGACCGAGTTGCCACGTAGGTCTGCCGTCGCCCAGAGCCAACTGCTTCTATGAGACTCCGGAGTCCGACGCCGAGCGCCTCTCTCCCGAGTCCAAGCAGCTGTCGGCCGAGTTCCTCATCACCCACACGGACTCGGAGGACGACCAGGCGGACGGCTTCTGCAACTGTGCTCCCCCGACCTTCTGCGCCGCCGGGATGAATTTCATGGACGAGCCTTCCGGCTGTTTCGGTCCCCTGCTGGCCCGCGGTCACAAGGTGGGCGTGTGCGAGGAGTCCCAGTGGCCGGCGAGCATGGCCCAAGAGTTGCCCCCGGCTTGCCCTCCCAGAGGGCTGTGTCTGCCCCCCTACGGCCGCCTGGAGTTGCCCCCGGCTTGCCCTCCCAGAGGGCTGTGTCTCCCCCCCTACATCCTGGAGTTGCCCCCGGCTTGCACTCCCAGAGGGCTGTGTCTCCTCCCCCCCTACATCCTGGAGTCGCCCAACAATTTCGTTGCGCCCGTCGGCATCCGCAACGTGCACATCGCTGGCACGGTCACCGCCAAGGACCACCGCGGCACGAGCACACATCCCTACACTCTCTACATTATAAAGGTGACGACCTCCGACCTCGAGGCTAAAGAGCCCCTCTTTGTAGAGCCCAAGATCACAACCACACAATCACACAAGATCACAACCACACAATCACACAAGATCACAGCCACACAATATCACAACCACACAATCACACAAGATCACAGCCACACAATATCACAACCACACAATCACACAAGATCACAGCCACACAATATCACAATCACACAAGATCACAGCCACACAATATCACAACCACACAATCACACAAGATCACAGCCACACAATATCACAACCACACAATCACACAAGATCACAGCCACACAAGATCACAGCCACACAGCCACACAAGATCACAACCACACAAGATCACAACCACACAAGAGCACAACCACACAAGAGCACAACCACACAAGAGCACAACCACACAAGAGCACAACCACACAAGATCACAACCACACAAGAGCACAACTACACAAGATCACAACCACACAAGATCACAACCACACAAGATCACAACCTGTTAAGCTGTAGCCCTATTTTCAGAGATTTTGCCTAAAGGTACATGCCTAAGTAAATGGAAGATTGCTCCACTTCTACAAGGTAAATTGGCATGTTCTTAGTATCTAGGAACATCTAGGGACCTGGGGGTATGTATTCCCAGTGTCAGAAATATTGTGTCTGTTACTAGGCTTGAGTAAATTGTAATACAAATATAAAATATAAATTATGATTTTATTTTGCATCATGCCGGTGAATAACACCATGAAAACATTGAGGAGCTATTGATTTCGCTCACTGAGCTCATTCAGCACCTTCTTGAGATCAAGTGTACAAAATATGAATATAGGGAAGATGATTAAACAGAAGGATTTGTAGATGGAGTAATAAATTATAATTAATTTTAATTATAAATTCATATTTGACCTTGAACTTGACCTTGACCTTATTATGGCCAAATCATATATCTATGGGTAGGGAAAAGGCTCCTCTTTCCAATGGCAGTGTTAAATCTGGATTTAGTCATTTCTTCACGGTTTTACGATAAAGAGATATAATTAGCATTTTTCCGATAAATTCATATTTTGGGTAAATCTTATAAAACATTGGTAAAAATGAAAATATACACTTTTGACTGCTGTTTTTATAGGGTTACAGTCTTTACTCTTGGATTAAGAAAAACACATTAACTTAAAACTTTGATTGCCTAAGGCTAAATTCATTATATACCATAGGTTGCCGGCTCTATTTGTCTATGGAGAAGTACCCCTTCTTTGCATGGCTATAACTTTTTAAATTCTATTGCTACATTGCCATTATTAGGGCCCATTCAAAGTCCTATATGTATTGTTCATTGTGTAGCAACGTTAAACTTTTTCATTCACATATTCATAGTAAAGTATGGTCTAATGTATAAGTATGTTTTCATCTCTTTCTGCAGCTTTCTCCAGAACGTGATCTATAGCCCCAAATGCATTATATTGATGATGAAATACAGTTTGATGGCAATCGGGGCGATATAATTTTTTTTAATTGGACGTACTTCTAGAATGATCTACGTATGATCTGATGATGACCGGATGGGCGGGGGATCGTTTATAATTCCGTGGGCAGCGTTATATCATTCATCTAGTGTGGGTCATATGTTCATCATAACAGTTTATATGGAACACGATCAAAGATAACGCTAAATCTTACCGGATCTTCCTCGCGCCGTTGGACGATCAGCGTGGTGTAGACCGTTTTCGATTATGGGATGTTTATCCTGATGAACCATTTCCAGCTTGTATAATACTATATACGTCAATCATGTTGTTTATCGAGTTATTGGCAATGGATCGCTATTATATTGTGACGAGCCAGAGTGCCGGCAGCCAAACCGAGTGCCCGGAAGTAATATGGCCGACCAGCACAACCTCCACAGCACTTCCTGTTTGGCGATTGCGCCGATCGGCCACCAGATGGCGATCCTGAACCGCCAGAGAGCTCAGTGGGTCCTCCTGGTGGATCTCAGGCCAGCGGAGGGGAAATATGAATCCGATCACAGATTTTTGAAATATTGATATTAAAGACGCTGTAAAGCGTCCTTCGGCAACTTGAGCATGGCCGGGAATGACACTGTAAAGCGTTTCCCGGCAGTTAAAGTGTTAACATTCAAGGGCCCACATGTGGGCCATCTTGAGGATGATTCACGATGTGCCACTTTGCCGACCTCTAGCGGCTCGGGTGTGCATTTCTTTTAATACAATATATGGATAGAATTAAAGCCATATTTGTTGCCTGTCGATTGCCCTTTCAGGTGACAAAATCTGTTCAGCAGTTCTCGAGTTACATGCCGATATGTGAGGCATGTGCCAAAGTACACATTAGCACCCCCGACTCCCGGGGCTCTAGCTCTGCCAATTTGGCGATCTCAAACATTTTTGTAGCCAATGAGTGTGGCTTTCCAATGATACCCCACATGGGGATCTAATACGGTCTCTATTGGTCGATTTATGATAAAGAAAAGCAGGGTCCCCTTATAAGTTCTACCTGTAGTTCTAACTAGTTTTAACTGTAGTTTTAACTGTAGTTCTAACTGTAGTTCTAACTAGTTTTAACTGTAATTTTAACTAGTTCTAACTATAGCTCTAACTAGTTTTAACTGTAGTTCTAGCTGTAGTTTTGACTAGTTCCAACTGCAGTTCTAACTGTAGTTTTAACTGTAGTTCTAACTAGTTTAGCTGTAGTTTTAACTGTAGATTTAGCTGTAGTTTTAACAGTTTTTTCTAAAAGTCTTAACATCCATTGGTCTGCATAGCTGAACCTCTCTCCCCCTACACGTGATACAAGATACAAGAGTTTTATTTGTCACGCCATACAGGTATACAGTGAAATGCGGCGGGTCTCGCCCGCAACGATGTGCATAATACAAGTAATAATAATAAGAGTCCAACCAATAGAGCGACATAAACAATAAACAAGTAACGTGCACATGTGTTTGACAATTTGAATGACTATTGTTTTTTGCTGATACTGATTTGCTCTCCACTCCAACATGTTTTGCTTCACAGTACGAGACAGTGGTTGACCTGCAGCCTGTGGCACATCACACTGTCAACCGACGATACAGCGAGTTCCTCAGCCTGCAGACTCGCCTGGAGGAGAACCCAGAGCTCAAGAAGATCATAAAGAGTAAGAGGAGCTTTACTACTTCAATACACTATTCAATATGCATAGACTGATAGAGTCCAGAGAGAGTCCCACTAGAACCTTTTCTCCTGTGTCTCCTCTACTCTGTCTCCCTCTCAGCCTTCCTACTGTCTCAATAAAGAACCCTCTTTCCTGTCTCCTCTACTCTGTCTCCCTCTCAGCCTTCCTACTGTCTCAATAAAGAACCTTCTCTCCTGTCTCTCCTCTACTCTGTCTCCCTCTCAGCCATCCTACTGTCTCAATAAAGAACCTTCTCCCCTGTGTCTCCTCTACTCTGTCTCCCTCTCAGCCTTCCTACTGTCTCAATAAAGAACCTTCTCTTTTGTGTGCCCCCCCCCCCACAATAAAGGAGTTGTCTGCCCGCTATTGTATTTAAAAATACATTACATAGATTGTCAGTCAGCGTTTCACTTATTATTTATGAACTACCTGCTTGTTATAAATTCCAGACATCAAAGGCCCAAAGAGGCTGTTCCCTGACCTCTCGTTCGGCAACACCGACCTGGAGAAGGCGGACGCTCGGAGAGGCCAGCTGGACACGTTCCTTAAAGTATGTGGTGAAATTGAAACCGTAAATTCATTCCACCAGATGATGTGTGCAGCACTTTAGTTATATCTCCAGTCCAGTCTTAGCTGTTCTCCGCTGGCTTCCTGTAACATTTTGAATTGACTTCAAGGTCCTTCTCCTTACATACAAAGCTCTAAATGTACAGGGACCTAGCTACATCGCCAACACTCTAATAAATTACAGGCCAGCAAGAACACTGTGATCATCAGCTGCTGGACTACTAGAGGCTCCCAGAAACAGTCAAAAGAGGATCAGTGATGCAGCCTTTATCAACTACGCCCCAAAAACTATGGAACAAACTGTCCAAAAACATCAGGGAAGCCAACTCGCTAGACATCTTTAAAAGACAGCTTAAAACCTATTTCTTTGCTCAGGCATTTAAATGAAACATCAGGGACATCCTGACACAAATTGTACTATACCTGCACTTTTCTTACCCTGCCTACTTTTATACACTTCCTATAAAATTCACGTCTGTTCTATGCAAATGTTATTTCACTACCTCCTATGCACTGTAATTTTAAGAGCGCTGCTCTGTTGTAATTCAAAACTGATGCACTGCTCTGTTGTATGTTAGATACCCTGTTGTATGTTGTAACTATTTTATGTCTGTTCTATTTTATTATCTATTTTATTGCTTATTTTTAAACTGAATCAAACCGCACTTTCTTTACTCCGTCTATTCTATTTAAATTATTTGTATTACTGTATGAAACTGTAAACAGATAAGCCTATTTGGATGCTAGATCCTAATGTGAAACACTGTGATTTACATTACCTTGCTACCTCTCTATCTTTTTTATGCTCGCTTATGCCTGTATTTTTTTTTTTACTGTTGTGAAGCACTTTGAACTGCAACTTCTGTATGAAAAGTGCTATACAAATAAAGTTATTATTATTATTATCTCTCATCCCCAGCAACTGAGCAGTGTCCCTGAGACGGCTGGCAGCGAGGAGGTGCGGGAGTTTCTGTCTCTCAACGCGGAGGCGGGTCTGTCCTTTGAGAAGAAGCCTTTTGCTTCGAGGATCGACAAGGTCAGAGAGTTAAAGTGTCAAGTTTCTTTATTATTTGTCACAATAAAATACAGATATTTTACGATGAAATGCTTGTTTCTGTATGAGCCCCTGAGTGTGCTTCATACAGTAAAAAAAAGTAAGTAAGAGTAAGTAAAAAAGTAAGTAATGAGGAATATTCAATATACAATATACAATACAGAGTAAAATTATTAACAGTGAGGTACAATGCAGAAATGAGGCACAAAACTTAGGGTAAGGTGCAAATGAGGTATGAATGTAGTGCAAATCTCTTTAATAATAGATCAATATAATGTAGTGTTAAAGTGTCTAAAGTCAGTAAAACGGAGCCGTCTGTAGTGTGGTAGTGAAAGGGTTAACCTTCTGTAGTGTGGTAGTACAAGGGTTAAATCATAGGGTCCACGTTGTGCACAATTGTACAGCCCTGTCCTATTTTATTATTATATTATATTCGATTGTACTTTTATTTTAATTGAGTTTATATATTCCATTTTATTTTATTCTACCGTAATTATCTGTGAATGTAGCACCGAAGCAAAACAAATTGCCCTTGTATGTGCAAACTTAGTTAGAGGCAAGAAAGACCTCTGATTCTGATTCTGCAGATGGTGGGGAACGCTTTGGACACGCTGAAGACGGCCTTCCCCCGCTCGGAGCCCATGAGTCCCACAGACGACCTGGAGGCGGACAGCGACGGGAGAGCGGCGGACAACAGGGGGCTGAGGTCAGCGCTCGGTTAAAGGACCCCACTTTACTTCTCGCCCTTACCAGAGATGGCCCCTGTCTGTAACTACTGGTGTCATTTTGACTTCTTTAGCTGACGCTTTTATCCAAAGCGACTTACAAGTTCTGTAGGACAAGTCATCAGGAAGGGCACAACTCTATCAGCTGAGTAACAATGTTCATCAAAGTGTTGCGTGTTACAGTGTAGGTTAGTTTATTAGGACATGTGCATGACAGTAAGGTTAGTTGGGGTTAGATTTAAAAAAAAAATCATTATTTCAGATAATGGTTGAAGAAGTGCGTTTTTAGTCGACGGGCGAAAGATTGGACGGGTTTCGGCTGTCCTAACTGGGGTGGGTAGTTCATTCCACCATTGTGGGGCAAGGACTGAGAATAGGCGGCTTCTCTTTGACGACCCTCCCGGAGCTCGGATAGGAGTAGGTCTGAGGCGGCCAGAAGATGCAGAGCGTAGGGGTCTTGAGGGTGTGTAGTTGGAGACCATTGACAAATTTTATTTAGCAACCCCACACTTAATGTATCGCGTAATTTGAAAAATAGGAATATCAAAATAAAAGCACACGTTGTTTCGAAAATTAAATTACAGCACTATGTTATCAATGAAATGAATGAATATTATCAACAAAAGCAATGGAATTGTTTCTATATACCCCACTGTCACCTACCCGTGACCCCACTTTGGGTCACGACCTGTAGTTTGAGAACCGCTGGATTAGATTATATTGTATTGTCATCATACAGCACAAGTACAGTATTACCTGGAAGAAAATAACAAGCAGGGATGGGCACGAGTGATGTTTTCCCAGATCAAGTACTCGCATGAATTACTGGAGTAAATACCGTCTTCTCCAGAGAGAGACAAGAAGATAGATACCAGTTTCCTCTTTGTGCGTTCAGTAGAAAGCTATCTGGCTGCACGTTAGCCTAGCTTAGCACAATGAATGGAAGCGGACAGTGCCGGTTAGCCTTCGAGAGAGGTGTTAGTTGGACAATGCCTAGGCTAACCGCCACTGTCCGCCGGCACTAGACGGTAAGTTAATTCCCCAAAATGTTGGCGTGTTCCTTTAAAGAACGCGGCAGCAGCAATAATGAGCTAATGCGTGAAGTTTCTTAATTCTGCACCGTTGAGTCTGAGCTCCAAACACAAACATGTTATTACCTGCAATGCCCCTGTATTATTGTGTATTTGACAAATAAAGAACTTGAACACTCACTCACTCACTCACTCACTCACTCACTCACTCACTCACTCACTCACTCACTCACTCACTCACACGCTACCGATTCCATTACGTCTCCATCCCCAGACATAACATTGCACAGCAATATACCCGATGCTTAACACTTTAATCGCCGATGACGTGTTTAGACGTCATTCCTCGCCATGCTCATTCTGCCGAAGACGCCGTAACTCGTCTTTGATATCAATAATTCAAAAATCCTCCGGAGACATGAGATGTACTGGTGAGCTCCACTCAACTGTCTAACGGTTCAAGAGCGCCATCTGGTTGGCCAAGAGGGAGGGGCGCGCCAAACAGGAAGTGCTCATCCATAATCCGTCCGGGCACTCGCGATCGGTAGCCGGACTCCATCTCAACACACTGGATAATCAATCGCTCGCCCTAACTCAATAAACAACGTTATTTGGACGTATATAGTATTATACAACCTGGAAATGGTTCATCAGGATCAACATCCCATAATCGAAAACTGTCTACTCCACGCTGATCGTCCAACGGCGCGAGGAACATACGGTAAGATCCAGCGTTATTTTCTAACTTATTCTATACTAACTGATCTGATGATCATATGACCCACACTAGATGAATGGTATAACGTTGCCCACGGAATTATAAACGCCCCCTCGCCCATCCGGTCAATATCAGATGATACGTAGTAACTTCTAGAAGTACCTCCAGTTGAAATTTTTCATCTGGCAACGATCGCTACCAAACCGTATTTGTTCATCAATATAATGCATTTGGAGCTATAAATCAAGTTCTGGAGAAAGCTGCAGAAAACGATAAAAACATACTTATACTTTAGACCATATTTTAGTATGAATATGTGAATGAAAAAGTATATCGTTGCTACACCCTGAACAATGGATATAGGACATTGAATGGGCCATAATAATGGCAATTTAGCAATAGAATTTAAAAAGTTATAGCCCTGCAAAGAAGGGGAACTTCTCCATAGACAAATAGAGATGGCTAGGGATGGTAAATTATGAATTTGAACCATGGCGATCAAAGTGTTAATGCATGTCGTCAGTCAAAACAGTCGGTTACCATTTGTAATAATTACATTACCTCCACTCTGTCTGCTCAGATTCAGATTGAATATTTTTTTCACATAATAACAGCAACAACAGACACAGGACAAAGACAGTGCAGTGAAGGATTAATAATTTGAATAAATATATATATAACGTGTATAAAGTGTAAAGTACCAGGTCAGTCCCAGTGCAGTATTTTTGCCAGTGTCACTTGGGGGCGGGGGGGGGGGGGGGGGGGCCTGAGGTATCGATCAGCCTGGCGGCTGAGGGGAAAAAACTCTGTCTGTGATGAGCTTTCACAGCCTTTTTGGATGCTGCAGGTCTCTCCGCTCATGGAACGGCGTGTCCGTATAAATAATCTATGAGCGCTACGCAAAGTGGGCGACATGTTGTTTGCACAATTTGGAAATGCAGAAACTCGCTGTTTTTATCTTTTTTCTTTTAGATAACGCTAAGCTAGCTGTGCAACAAACCTTTCATGGTAACGCTAGCAAAGAGGCTGGATATAAAACGTTAACTCTCCACGCTCCACAGCTTCCAGTCGTGGTCTTCCTCGCACCATGTGGGATTTCAGAGCGAGATTTCTGTTTCAGTGGCAAAGCAATTTCGTGGTAACCAAATATATATATATATTAGGGATGTCCGATATTATCGGCCTACCGATATTGGCATTAAAATGTGATATTGGAAAATATCTGTATCGGTTTAAAAAAAAATTTAAACATTACATTTAACATTACATTTCTATAACCTTTATTTACCCAGGCAAGCAAGTAAGAACAAATTCTGATTTTATTTATTGTCAAAAGTATGCATAATGTTGTGTTAATTCCACAACAAGAGATATGTTAATTACCTGAAATTATTCCGTTTTGGGGGGGGGCGGGGGGGGGGGGGGACTCTGCATATATCGGTATCGGTTGATATCGGTATCGGAAATTAAGAGTTGGACAATATCGGTATATCTGTATCGGTAAAAAAGCCAATATCGAGCATCCCTAATATATATATATAATATTTTTTAATCGAGCACCCTTAAAACCACACGAGTTGAGTTGAAATGGCGACTACTCAAGTAATCGATTACTCTCACCCTAACCCTAATAACAAGCACACCCAGAATCTGAAAATGATGTTCAATGTTCACTCCAATGTTTGGTTGGGTGAGAGTAATCGAACCAGAGACCTGGTTAATACGACGGTTTATTAACTCGATCAAAGTATCAATACAAAATAGTCAGAGTTAGGCTGGATGAGTCTCCACGAGGTGGCTAGATAGGACAGCAGGGAAGGGGGACTCCTCACTGGATCTTGAACCATCTTTATTAGGGATGTCCGATATTATCGGCCGATATTGGCATTAAAACATGATATCGGAAATGATCGGTATCGGTTTTCAAAAAAAATAATATATGTATAATTTTGTACATGTATTTAACCTTTATTTACCCAGGCAAGCAAGTAAGAACTAATTCTGATTTGATTTATTGTCAAAAGTATGCATAATGTTGTGTTAATTCCACGACAAGAGATATGTAATGTTAATTACCTGAAATTATTCAGTTTTTTGGAGGGGAAACCGTGCATATATCGGTTGATATCGGTATCAGAAATTAAGAGTTGGACAATATCGGTGTATCGGTAAAACCAATATCGAACATCCCTAATCTTTATACTTTATACAAACTGTAAACGGTGGGGGTCAAAGGAATGTGACATCTTTGGGGATATAATTATGGAAAGGTGGGAAAGGAAGGAAAGATGGGTCGATCAAAGAGAGAGGGGGGAAGGGGGTATTATCTCTCACAGTAGCAAAGAAGTTGTTTCAGGATGACAACCAACCAGATACACTGGTGGACCTTGAGACCTGTGCTTGCCAGCTTAACACCTAGCACAGCCATGGAGAAAATGACACTAATTCCCGCCGGGAACGGGTCAGATGACCCCACAGCCTTTAGAATGGAGATGGGAGGGAGAGAAGGGAGGGAGGGTCAGGGAGGGAGAAGGAGAAAGGGAGGAACTGAGAGGGAGGTATAGAGAGAGGGAGAAAGAGGGAGGGAGAGAAAGGGAGGGAGAGCGTGAAAGGGAGGGGGGGTGGTGGCCGTTCAGCCGAAATAGCTGAAATATCGTTCTAATTCCATTTTCCTGAAGTCATTTTGAAATGTCAGAAACCATGCCAGATAAAACGGGTACTTTTAGGAAAAGTCATTGAGTGACAGAGCTGGAGCTCGACCGAGTGACGAGGATACACATTTTATTGAAAATGCCTAGGGGTCATGTGACCCCTTGTCGGCTGTGCTAGTGTTAAGAACAATTCAAGTGTTTTTGCTCGTCGCGACTGTTTGTTTGTTTCTCTCTCTCATGTATCAGGTCACGGCTGAGGTTCCCCAGCAAAATCGCCCCGTCTCTCAACATACCCGACCTGCAGCCTAAAGTGACTTACTGCTTTGCTGAAGGAAGCCCTGTAAGTAAACAGCCTCGTCACTATGATAGATATTCTACATCTCTGAGATAAAATGTGGCCCGTTCTAATGTGTTTAGCTGCGCTGAGCCCCAGACGGAGTTTTATCTGCTGTTGGAAAGAGAAGCGTGGGTGAAATATTGTTCTGCTGAATATCAAAACGTTGGCAAGTTCTTGAGAAATGTGCCTTCAAGGATACATACTGGAATAAGGCCACTGTGAAGTTTTATCAACTATATAGTCTGTTCATGTTCAGGGACTACTTTGTTGACCCAAATGTTTTCAATTCATGACTATTTTTTAATTAATGTTAATTTGTATAGTATGGTGAGGAGTTCTATAAATAGATAAGATAAGATATTCCTTTATTGATCCCCTTGGGGAAATGCAGGCAGCATAGCAGCATGGGGGAGGGGAGGTACAGGTATGGGCAGGGTAATAGTAGAAGACATAAATATAGGTAATAGAATTATAGTAGAGATACAAATAAGCAGTGTAAACAATATAATTAACTCTGAATATGAGCAAGTAAACAAAGTTGCCTATCAGTTATATTATACGTTACAATAAATATGGTCAATGACACTTAGAATCTGAATATATACTATGAGTAAGTAAAATATACAGTAGGCTATACACAGGTGCAGTATACATATGGTACCCTAACTGGCAATATACATATATATATACACCATCAAATCATGAATCAAATTTATTTGTAAAGCCCGAAATCACAAGGTACTGTAATGCCCCCATGGGCTGAACAAGTCAAGAAGAAACATCACAATAAATAATAAAATCCAAATATGCAACACTCCTAGACATTCCCCAATGAAGATGAAGGAAAAACTTGATGGGCCGTTCAAAGGGGGTTCCCCCAACTTTGTTGTCTGTGATAATATAGTGTTGCTATGGATGATCGATGGGTGGAGAATAAAACAGGCGAATAGTTGGTATGTACAGTATGTATAATATATACATGTAATAAAACACATAATGTACATGCAATAGCAACTAAGGTACATAAGAACATTTTTGAAAAATAAAATATAAAATAGAGCTAAGAACAACAACAAAAGAAAAAGCATAGAGAAACGAGCGCTGGTATGATAATAAGATATTGATTGATTGATTGATTGAAAATGTTATTAACAGATTGCAGAATGGGTACAATACAATTTGTTTGTATAAGAAAACAGGTTGAGACGAAAAGACAGTGTTCCTGAAAATCTTTACTGTGTTGAAAACCAGCCTATTCTCTACCGTTAACCATGAGAGTTGCCGGTGCATAGTGATAGTGTTTGTTCTCATGGAACAATGTAAGACTAACCTTGCAGCTCTGTTCTGGGCAGTTTGCAATTTCTTTAGTTGACCTTTGGATGCAGAGGACCATACTGGTGCACAATAATCCAGGTGACATAAAATTAAAGATTTCGCCACCTGTCCCACAATGTATGTAGGGACATAAGAAAGACATTTCCTCACCATGGAGATACCACTCCCCATCTTCTTCACTGTGGTATCAATGTGTTCTGCCCATGACAGCTGGCTATCAATTATTATGCCCAGTAATTTTACTTTATTTACCTGTTCTATGGGTTCCTCAGACAAGTTCAAACTCCTTTTTGGTATCTAGATGACAGTTTATGACTCGAACCCAAGATAATTGATTTGGTTTTTGAGATGTTTTGTACCAACTTATTCTGTTTTATCCAATCAAACACCATATTTAACTCAGCTGATAAAACATTGTCCAGTTCACTGACAGTTTTTGCAGCATAGTACAATGTGGAATGATCGGCATACATTTGTACAGTTGCTTTACACAGAACTGATGGTAAGTCGTTTGTGAAGATGGCGTATAGGAGTGGTCCTAGGCAGCTCCCTTGCGGGACCCTGCAGTCTAAGAGCTTAGAGTGAGACCAGCTGCCAGTGTAATAAACCCTTTGTGTCCTACTTGTGAGATAACTCTTCATAAATATGATGGCTGTTGGACAAAACCCATAGCATTCTAGTTTACCGATGAGCAGATTGTGGTCTATGACATCGAATGCAACACTAAAATCAAGTAATACTGCACCAGTCATCTTTGAGTTATCAATTTCCTTGAGCCAGTCATCTGTCATTACTGTAAGGGCAGAACAAGTGCCTCCCCACTCAAACATCTCCCAGTCATGTTCCAACCCCCCTCCCATTCTTGTTATCCCCCCCCCACACCTCTCCAATCTGTCTACCCTCCCCCATTTATCCACTTTTTGTCTCTCACCTGATACCCCCCCCCCCCCCTTCCAACTAATCCCTCCCCCCTCCTGGCTCCCCCTCCAACCCAATACCTGGCCCAACCTATCCACAATCCCTTTCTCTCTACTATAAAGACCCACGTTTTACTGGATTCAGGAGCTCTTCGGGGGCACACTAGGCCTGTCTGTCTCAATAAAGAACCGTCTCTGTCTCCCTCTCAGCCTTCCTACTGTCTCCATAAAGAACCTTCTCTGTCTCCCTCTCAGCCTTCCTACTGTCTCCATAAATAACCTACTCTATCTCCCTCTCAGCCTTCCTACTGTCTCAATAAAGAACCTTCTCTCTTGTGTCTCCCCTACTCTGTATACCTCTCAGCCTTCCTACTGTCTCAATAAAGAACCCTCTCTCCTGTGTCCTCTACCCTGTCTCCCTCTCAGCCTTCCTACTGTCTCAATAAAGAACCTTCCCTCCTGTGTCTCCCCTACCCTGTCTCCCTCTCAGCCTTCCTACTGTCTCCATAAAGAACCTTCTCTCTTGTGTCTCCCCTACTCTGTATACCTCTCAGCCTTCCTACTGTCTCAATAAAGAACCCTCTCTCCTGTGTCTCCTCTACTCTGTCTCCCTCTCAGCCTTCCTACTGTCTCAATAAATAACCTCTCCTGTGTGTCTCCTACTCTGTCTCCCTCTCAGCCTTCCTACTGTCTCAATAAAGAACCCTCTCTCCTGTGTCTCCTCTACTCTGTCTCCCTCTCAGCCTTCCTACTGTCTCAATAAAGAACATTCTCTCCTGTGTCTACTCTACTCTGTCTCCCTCTCAGCCTTCCTACGGTCTCAACAAAGAACCTTCTCTCCTGTGTCTCCTCTCAGTCTACCTACTGTCTCAATAAAGAACCTTCTCTCCTGTGTCTCCTCTACTCTGTCTCCCTCTCAGCCTCCCTACTGTCTCCATAAAGAACCTTCTCTCCTGTGTCTCCCCTCTACTCTGTCTCCCTCTCAGCCTCCCTACTGTCTCCATAAAGAACCTTCTCTGTCTCCCTCTCAGCCTCCCTACTGTCTCAATAAAGAACCTTCTCTCCTGTGTCTCCTCTACTCTGTCTCCCTCTCAGCCTCCCTACTGTCTCCATAAAGAACCTTCTGTCTCCCTCTCAGCCTTCCTACTGTCTCCATAAAGAACCTTCTCTGTCTCCCTCTCAGCCTTCCTACTGTCTCCATAAAGAACCTTCTCTGTCTCCCTCTCAGCCTTCCTACTGTCTCCATAAAGAACCTTCTCTGTCTCGCTCTCAGCCTTCCTACTGTCTCCATAAAGAACCTTCTCTGTCTCCCTCTCAGCCTTCCTACTGTCTCCATAAAGAACCTTCTCTGTCTCCCTCTCAGCCTTCCTACTGTCTCCATAAAGAACCTTCTCTGTCTCCCTCTCAGCCTTCCTACTGTCTCCATAAAGAACCTTCTCTGTCTCCCTCTCAGCCTTCCTACTGTCTCTATAAAGAACCTTCTCGGTCTCCCTCTCAGCCTTCCTACTGTCTCCATAAAGAACCTTCTCTGTCTCCCTCTCAGCCTTCCTACTGTCTCCATAAAGAACCTTCTCTGTCTCCCTCTCAGCCTTCCTACTGTCTCCATAAAGAACCTTCTCTTGTGTCTCTACTCTGTCCCGGGACGTCCAGGTGCTCAGCGGCTTGTCTCTGTCTGGACTGGAGGGCTTGGTCAGGGAGCAGGAGAGGCTCCTGCAGGGGGCGGCCAGGCGGAGACGTGAGCTGCCTGGAAAGAACAAAAAGACCTCTGGAAAACCACGCGGGGCAGGTAGGGTTTGTCCACGCGGCTGAGCCCAAACGTTCTGACCTTCGTTCATTACGTTGGCATTCGAATTCTAAATCAACATTCGAATAATTTTTTTTTATAAAAAAAAAAAATTTCTTTTATATATATATATGTGTCTATTCATTCTGTTTAAACCAAAGGGGTTTTTGTTCACAGTAGGGTTTGTCCACACGGGACTGATTGATTGATTGAAAACGTTATTAACAGATTGCAGAATGGATACAATACAGTACAGCTCAATACACACAATTGTTAACACATTGTCCGCCAAGAACGGCGTAAGTCGTTATTGCCCGCCATGCGTTGAACGCCAACAACGGCGTAAATAGTTTTTGGGATCAATATTTCATTTTTTCGCCATGGCATTCATAATTCATCAAGCCTCCCTCCGGACTGCAGTGGCACCCTGTCTGAGATTGCAATGCCTCAATACCGCCGACTGGTGGATGGTTGGGCGAGTTACACTCACGTCAAACCGGAAGTGGCGGACGGTGCATCGAGGAAATCCCTCCGGCAGTCATATCTTGTTACGGGACTCCAGACAAACACTCAAGTGCATTGGGATCGCTTTCGAAACGCAATAATCGATATGATTTCGGCGTTTATTGCGCCATACAAACCGGAAATGGATCTAGGAGATCGGTGTCAAATAATTGGGATCTTTTTCCTCCAGTCTTATCGGCGAACGGTAAGAGGACACTAACGTTATTTTCAGCCCGATTTTCCATTTCCTTGTTTGCAATCAGTCTGATCAATATATCAACCCATACTAAATAAAGCCGTTACTGACGCATGATGAAGCATAATGTATACCGATCATATACATTTGAATTTTTTTATATAGCGTGTATAGGAAAGAAACGCCAATCGATAATCTATCATATGAGTCAGGGCCTATAACTAGCGTTTTTGGAATTACAGCAGAAAAGCTTAAAAACATACTTATATTCTCGAAGGTATTAACACAACAATGTATGAATGAAAAAATATAACGTTCCCACATCCGGAACGATAGATAATCGATGTTGAATGGGCCATAGTAATGTCAATATAGCAATAAAATAAAAAATGTTATAGCCCTGCAAAGAAGGTAAACATCTCCATAGGGTTACAGTGCTGGCAGACTGGGTACAATGATGGGCACAATGCCCGGCGCCCAATGTGTTAAGGGGATGCAGACCAGAGAAAGACTTTCGTCTTGTTTACATCAGGGTCCCCCATTTTCAATTCATCATGACATTTTATGACATACACGACATACAAATATACAGTACTGTTACATCCAGACATTTATGACATACAAGATATACAAATATACAGTACTGTTTAAGAGACGGAGATTATTAAAGAAAATCTATACATTCAAGGGGGAAGAAACTGTACAATAGTGGGGGGGGGGGGGACATTTACAGGGCCCAGTTTCCCCCACTATTATAGGAGGTAAAAAATTAATTGATTTTTTTTTTTTTTTTGATTACATTTTTTTTTTTTTATAAATGGAAATGTATGGTTGAAACATGCACACGTTCAAACGCACATACACTAATAAGCATTGGAGGCTTTTAACCAGGGCCGGACTGGGGAAATCATTCAGGCCAGGAAATATAGCCCCAGTCAGGCCACCAGGACATTTCTTGTTACAAAGACTTCATTTCCTGCATTTTTTTTATTTGTACCCTTTAAATGCCAGTGTTTGTGATGGCATCACAAATTATTGTTAAAAAACAGGCTAGCATATGTATGATTAGCAACAACACTGATTTTGATGGATTTTCAGTTTTTTTGTAATGTCAGATTAAAAATAATACAATCTTTTATTCAACTTCAGCCCTGATCATAACACCACATATTAATTGTATAATTCTAACCCTTTAAATGCCAGTGTGTGTGATGGCATATATTTGCAATATATCAAATGCAAAGTAGATTTTTCTGGGGGGGATTATTACAGGCTAGCATGTGTCAATGATTAGCAACAACAGTTTTTTGTAAGGGTCCCGCCTTTTGTAAGGGTCCCACATGCGGCTCCTTTTGTGTGTGTGTGAGAGCAAGAGAGAGAGAGAGATAGTTCTCCAACTTGTGTGAGTTGCAGTGATCTCCTGGTTGTTCCCCACCTAGGTTATCTAACTATTGCGCTGCTGCAACTAGAAACACTGTCCTGGCCTGCTTCTAAGTTCAGTGGCCTGACTGCAAAAAAATACAAATAAAAAATCATATTTTTTTTTGGATATTTCTTTTGTTTGTTTTGGAAATCATCTGGCTCTCTATGGTGTCTGAAACCAGCCCACTATGGTGTCTGAAACCAACCCTCTATGGTGTCTGAAACCAGCCCTATGGTGTCTGAAACCAGCCCTCTATGGTGTCTGAAACCAGCTCCCTATGGTGTCTGAAACCAGTCCGCTATGGTGTCTAAAACCAGCTCTCTATGGTGTCTGAAACCAGCCCTCTATGGTGTCTGAAACCAGCCCTCTATGGTGTCTGAAACCAGCCCTCTATGGTGTCTGAAACCAGCCCACTATGGTGTCTGAAACCAACCCTCTATGGTGTCTGAAACCAGCCCTATGGTGTCTGAAACCAGCCCTCTATGGTGTCTGAAACCAGCTCCCTATGGTGTCTGAAACCAGTCCGCTATGGTGTCTAAAACCAGCTCTCTATGGTGTCTGAAACCAGCCCTCTATGGTGTCTGAAACCAGCCCTCTATGGTGTCTGAAACCAGCCCTCTATGGTGTCTGAAACCAGCCCTCTATGGTGTCTGAAACCAGCCCTCTATGGTGTCTGAAAGCAGCCCTCTATGGTGTCTGAAAGCAGCCCTATGGTGTCTGAAACCAGCTCTATGGTGTCTGAAACCAGCCCGCTATGGTGTCTGAAACCAGCCCTCTATGGTGTCTGAAACCAGCCCTATGGTGTCTGAAACCAGCCCTATGGTGTCTGAAACCAGCCCTATGGTGTCTGAAACCAGCCCGCTATGGTGTCTGAAACCAGCCCTCTATGGTGTCTGAAACCAGCCCTCTATGGTGTCTGAAACCAGCCCTATGGTGTCTGAAACCAGCCCTCTATGGTGTCTGAAACCAGCCCTCTATGGTGTCTGAAACCAGCTCTATGGTGTCTGAAACCAGCCCACTATGTTGTCTGAAACCAGCCCTCTATGGTGTCTGAAACCAGCCCTCTATAGTGTCTGAAACCAGCCCTCTATGGTGTCTGAAACCAGCCCTATGGTGTCTGAAACCAGCCCTCTATGGTGTCTGAAACCAGCCCTCTATGGTGTCTGAAACCAGCCCTCTATAGTGTCTGAAACCAGCTCTCTATGGTGTCTGAAACCAGCCCTCTATGGTGTCTGAAACCAGCTCTCTATGGTGTCTGAAACCAGCCCTCTATGGTGTCTGAAACCAGCTCTCTATGGTGTCTGAAACCAGCCCTCTGTGGTGTCTGAAACCAGCCCTCTGTGGTGTCTGAAACCAGCCCTCTATGGTGTCTGAAACCAGCCCTCTATGGTGTCTGAAAGCAGCCCTCTATGGTGTCTGAAAGCAGCCCTATGGTGTCTGAAACCAGCTCTATGGTGTCTGAAACCAGCCCGCTATGGTGTCTGAAACCAGCCCTCTATGGTGTCTGAAACCAGCCCTATGGTGTCTGAAACCAGCCCTATGGTGTCTGAAACCAGCCCTATGGTGTCTGAAACCAGCCCGCTATGGTGTCTGAAACCAGCCCTCTATGGTGTCTGAAACCAGCCCTCTATGGTGTCTGAAACCAGCCCTATGGTGTCTGAAACCAGCCCTCTATGGTGTCTGAAACCAGCCCTCTATGGTGTCTGAAACCAGCTCTATGGTGTCTGAAACCAGCCCACTATGTTGTCTGAAACCAGCCCTCTATGGTGTCTGAAACCAGCCCTCTATAGTGTCTGAAACCAGCCCTCTATGGTGTCTGAAACCAGCCCTATGGTGTCTGAAACCAGCCCTCTATGGTGTCTGAAACCAGCCCTCTATGGTGTCTGAAACCAGCCCTCTATAGTGTCTGAAACCAGCTCTCTATGGTGTCTGAAACCAGCCCTCTATGGTGTCTGAAACCAGCTCTCTATGGTGTCTGAAACCAGCCCTCTATGGTGTCTGAAACCAGCTCTCTATGGTGTCTGAAACCAGCCCTCTGTGGTGTCTGAAACCAGCCCTCTGTGGTGTCTGAAACCAGCCCTATGGTGTCTGAAACCAGCCCTCTATGGTGTCTGAAAAAAAGTCCACCGTCGTCAACACCAGCAAGTTACAGGAACACGCCAACATTTTGGGAAATTAGCTTGCCGTCTTCTCCAGAGAGAGACAAGAAGATAGATACCAGTTTCCTCTCTGTGCGTTCAGTAGAAAGCTATCTGGCTGCATGTTTGCCTAGCTTAGCACAATGAATGGAAGCGGACATTTACATTTACATTTAGTCATTTAGCTGACGCTTTTATCCAAAGCGACTTACAAGTTCTGTATGACAAGCCATCAGGAAGGGCACAACTCTTATCAGCTGAGCAACAATGTTCATCAAAGTGTTGAGTGCTACAGTGTAGGTTAGTTTATTAGGACAAGTGCATGACAGTACGGTTAGTTAGGGTTAGATTTTTATTTTTATTTTTTAATTCAGATAATGGTTGAAGAAGTGCATCTTTAGTCGACGGCGAAAGATTGGACGTGTTTCGGCTGTCCTAACTGGGGTGGGTAGTTCATTCCACTATTGTGGGGCAAGGACTGAGAATAGGCGACTTCTCTTTGATGACCCTCCCGGAGCTTGGATATGAGTAGGTCTGAGGCGGCCAGAAGATGCAGAGCGTAGGGGTCTTGAGAGTGTGTAGTTAGAGACCATTGACCGGAGGTAGGCGGGAGCGGTTCCCTTTGCTGCACGGTATGCTAGGTCGAGGGCCTTGTAGCGGATACGTGCAGCGATGGGGAGCCAGTGCAGGTCCCTAAGAAGTGGGGTAACATGGGTCGACTTCGGTAGGTTTGAGATCAGGCGGGCCGCAGCGTTCTGAATGAGTTGAAGAGGCTTTGTGGCAGTGGCCGGGAGGCCAGCAACCAGTGCGTTGCAGTAGTCGAGGCGGGAGATGACTGTTGATTGGACGAGGAGTTGGGTGGCTTCTTTTGTCAGGAAGGGGCGGATCCTTCTGACGTTGCTCAGGAGGAATCGGCAGGTTCTGGTTGTCGCTGCGATGTGAGCAGAGAAGTTCAACTGGTCGTCGAGGACAACACCAAGGTTCTTGACGGTCGGGGACGCGGTCACAGCTGCATTCTCGACTGTGATGGAAAGGTCGGTCAGGGGGGAGGATTTGGCTGGCAGGTGGAGCAATTCTGTTTAGTTTAGGTTCAGTTTGAGGTGGTTGGTCGTCATCCAGGCGGAGGTGTCGGACAGACAGGCCGAGATCCGCTCAGAGACCGGTTAGCCTAGGCATTGTCACATTGTCACACGCACAATATACGCTTACCTAGGATTTGACTTGATTCAACAACAAAGCAGTCGGGGCAATGGCAAGCCGAAAACTGTCGAAAGTGTGGTTTTTTTCCACAACTGAGGTAGGTAGATTACATTTTTTTTATTTGCAATTAATTTCAAGGCAACTAGGCAGCAACAATCTCGAACACAAAGTCAAACCATCAGCTGATCACCGGCACAGGTACTCATCCATGTTAGGAGCACTGCATGATGAATTTTCAAGGCGTTTTCAAGATTTCAAAAAGGTTGAGGATGAAATGCAGCTGGTTTCCTTTCCCTTTACCTGCAGTGTTGATAGTGCACCCACTGATGTTCAGCTTGAACTCATTGACCTGCAGTCTGATTCACTACTGAAAGAGCACTTTAAGTCAGCATCACTGCTAGAGTTCTACTCTGCTCTCAAGGAGGAGAACTTTCCAAACATGAGGAGACATGCTCAGAAGATGTTGGTTCTCTTTGGATCCACCTACATATGTGAACAGACATTCTCAGTCATGACGTTTACCAAGTCCAGGTACAGATCCTCTCTCACTGATGAACATCTGGCAGCTGTGCTTCGCATCTCCACCTCAGACATGCAACCTGACTTTGATGGACTTGTTAAAGCTCAACAGAGACTGGATTTATCACACTGAATGAAGAAAAAAAAAGAACTGAAGAACACTAAAATGTGGAAATATAACAAGTGAAATGGGACACTTGATATTTTTTTTCTCTTTTTTTCGCACAGTTCTGAAAACATTAAATGTTTAATATAGGCATGTAAAGTAAAAAAGGCTACAAAACTGGGACACTTTTTTTTACACAGTTCAGTGACATGTCTTGTTTATTTTGGCTATAAGATGATGTGATGTCTTTAGAAAGCTAAGAAAATCCTTGTTTCAATAGTATATGAAACTCAAAATAATAACTTTATTTGTATAGCACTTTTTCATACATGCCCTTTGTTATTCATGTTTCACATTTTGTTTATCATTTTGGAAATAAATTCTATTTGAATAAATGATATTTTTGAAGGCTAACCTCACCTTTTAATTGCCAAATAATAACATACACTATTACCAGGGGTCAAAACAATGCCATTTACTGCTTTTTATATAAATATTAAATGTATATTATGCATAATTTAGTTTGGAATTTTGGCCCGGCCCTCCAACATATTTTCAGTTGCTCATTCGGCCCCCCGGGAAAAATAATTGCCCACCCCTGCTCTAGAGAGTGAGATGTTGTCTCCTGTCTGCCAGGAAAGGTCTGTAGTCGCTTAGAACCCCTGGTTCTTGGCTCAACTTCCAAATAAAAGCCCCTGTATGCTAAGCTAGGAAATCTTGGCAGGAAATCTCCCAAAGTCTTGTAAGACACTTTTAACCTGTAATACTAAAGCGTTTTTGCACGTGTGTGTGTGAAGGCTTTGTGTTCCGATATGATCAGGCCTTCACCATGTCTCTCACCTGACGTTACAATTATGGATGTGCGATATTATCGGCCGATATTGGCATTAAAATGTAATATGATCGGAAATGATCGGTTTAAAAAATATATATCTTTTTTTCATTTAATTTTTTTTTACATTTATTTAACCTTTATTTACCCAGGCAAGCAAGTAAGAGCAAATTCTTATTTTATTTATTGTGAAAAGTATGCATAATGTTGTGTTAATTCCACAACAAGAGATATGTAATGTTAATTACCTGAAATTATTCCGTTTTTTTGGGGGGGGAAACCCTGCATATATCGGTATCGGTTGATATCGGTATCGGAAATTAAGAGTTGGACAATAATCGGTATATCGGATATCGGTAAAAAAGCCAATATCGAACATCCCTAGTTACAAATATGTGTCCTTTTTGTCTGTGTTTGAATCTGTATTATGTGTGTAATGTAATGTGTACGTTCGCGATGCATGTTGCTTGTGTTCAAACAGACACAGCGGTGGCAGACGTGGCGCTGAACATCCTGTGTCTGGTGATGAGGGAGCAGTGGAGCTGGCTGTGCACCGAGAACATCCAGAAGACCATCAGACTCCTCTTTGGCACCTTCATTGAGAGGTAGCAGAGCTTAGCAGACCATTCGACTCTTCATGGAGAGGTAGCAGAGCTAGACCATCCATTAGACTCCATTAGGCAGTGTTGGCGGGTGGGAAGCCGGTGGGGTATGTATCCTGGTCGTTATAAACAGCGACTCCTACAGGTCGGTCGGGGGCACCTGCTCAGCGAGGAAGGGAACTGGGTGAAGTAGTGTGATCCTCCCACGCGTTACGCTCCCCCAGTGAGAGTCCTCGCTGTCAGGTGAAAAGAAGCGGCTGGCTGTCTCCACATGTATCGGAGGGGACATTGTGGTAGTATCTATTGATCATTGAGAGGTACAGTAGCAGAGCTAGATCATCCAGAAGACTATTAGACCCTTCATTGAGAGGTACAGTAGCAGAGGTAGAACCTCCAGAATACCATTAGACTCTTCATTGAGAGGTACAGTAGCAGAGCTAGATCATCCAGAAGACTATTAGACCCTTCATTGAGAGGTACAGTAGCAGAGGTAGAACCTCCAGAATACCATTAGACTCTTCATTGAGAGGTACAGTAGCAGAGCTAGATCATCCAGACGATCATTAGACTCTTCATTGAGAGGTACAGTAGCAGAGCTAGACCATCCAGAAGATCACAACAGTTTCATGGTAGTGACGAAAACCATGATGAGAATACTGTGATGCTTTTTGTAAGGGCTATCGCTACTCGTTTTCTGTACTGTAGCCTATATTATTTAGTAGTCTATTTTCCAGTTATATGGGTCATTAGATTAAATTATGATTGACTGATGGATATTAGTACGTAGTACTAGTAGTAGTAGTAGTACTAGTAGTAGTAGTAGTAGTAGTAGTAGTAGTAGTAGTAGTAGTAGTAGTAGTAGTAGTAGTAGTAGTAGTAGTAGTAGTAGAACACATTACTATACACCATGGGGAAATTGGACATTTCTACTATTAAATAGATCAATTAAATAAAAACAATACTGCAGATTGATCGATGGATCGATTGATCGATTGAGATGAAACTGCACATGAGGAAATACCAGGATTGGCCTGTTTAAGGTGATACCAGCTGTTTCCAATACCATCCTAGACAGCAGGCATTCGCTCAGCAGCCGAGTGACGTTCCGCCAACTTCGTACATCTTGACAAGAGATTGAATTACTTTATTTTCTGCACAGCGGCTGAACCCCCAGACCCTGGGTCCATGTGTCCAGGATGGTTGGTCCTGAGGTTTCAAGAGGTTTGGAGCGTTTGAATGAGTCATAATTGTCTCTACATCACCCCACGGAAATGCATGATTTACTTCTACTAACAGTTTTAATCATCGTCTTCGTTGTCGTCTTCTTCTTCTTCTTCTTCTTCTTCATCTTCCTACATGTGTCTGTACATATGTCTTCTCTAATGTCTTACCCCGCGTCGGGCTGTCCTCAACTAAAGCACGTCTTTGTCCACTAATAGTGACATGATCTGGCCACGAAGCGGTTAGTTGATTAAATCAAAATCAATGTTTCTTTTCCACTCAGTAAATGTAAACAAATACCAATCAAAAACGTTGTCGACTACCACCAAACTGATAGATTAATTATCTTATTGATCAAGAGGAGGCAGCCCTACCTGTGTGTGTGTCTCTATACCCACTCTCAATCAATTAATGCATGATTATATATATCCACCATATTGACACCCATTTTAAGAGTTCCCATATGTTCTTCCTGTGCCTGTTCCTATTCTTACTTGCTTGCCTGGGTAAATAAAGGTTATAGAAATGTAAAAAAAAAAAAAGATAATAATAATAATTTAAACCGATACCGATATTTTCCTATATCACATTTTAATGCCGATATCGGCCGATAATATCGGACATCCCTAGTCAGTATTTGTGAACACGCACCACTCTCCCCTAAAGCTAGAAATCAGAGAGAGAAGCCTCCAGTTGGTGATGTCACTGAGATGTAAGATCTGGGGCTGCTCCATAGACAACGAATGGGGCTCTGACTTTATGAGGCCATGTTTGTGTGAGCTCTTACATGCAAATTAGGTTTACATTCTAGTATTGCTAGATGATCTGAACCAGAATCAAAACCTTAAAATTGGTGGAATTTTCCTTTTATTATACACACTGTCTTAAAGGGGCCATTCGCCCAAAATAAAACATTTAAAAACACATTTCCCCCATTCTGCCGAGGACATGTGTGCTTTGCTAGGCTCCACACCTACCTTTCTACTCAACATTTTATCACAGGTTTTATCCCTTTTTGCTGGTGTTTTTCAACATAAACACTGCAAATCAAGGAATTACTTGGATAAAGGACCAAAATCCACAAAAAGGTACTAGCCCATTATTTCTGGCAGGGGGACTGCCAATGTACAATTCTGTACATTTACATTCTATTTTATAAAATGTTCCTTAACTCATTGACTGCCAGCTATTAGATGGGGCCCGTCATAGCAATGCTACACTTTTTTTGATGCTTTGATTGTCACCAACGGCATACGTTGTGGAGTAACGTTACACAGACATCATGTTGCGATCGGGGTGAAGACATGGTTGGATCAAGGCAGGATTGCTGTCATATAGTCCTTACCTTCACTAGGATGTACCCCAAAAAGAATATTCTAATGATCGGATCGCAAGTCCCAGTATTGGTGTCGATCGTGTAGCCAACATAATCCACCACACATCATGCATCGGGAGCATTCGACGCTTCTCAATCCGATCGTTATAACCGCTCCATCCGCCCGACAAAGAAAAGTGAGCCCGGTCACATTTGACCGGTGCACAGGCCAAGATACAAGGTTTCAAAGGGTGCTCAATACCGCCGTCTAGCTGGAATGCGGCCGGTATTGCACTTTGGTGAGCTCAGACTCATTCCCTATGGTAACACCAAGGTGCCTGGATGAATAATGAATACAAATATTGAATAAAAGAATAAACGACCAAAACCTGAGATATCTCGGGTCTGGCAGCCAACGCATGTCGAGTTAACCCGACTTATCTCGGGTTTGGCAATTAATGAGTTAATGTAAGTTGTCCCTCTCTAACAAATTAATTGAAACTGACACTGAACTCAGTAGCAAAGTGCATACTAGTAAAAGACAGTACGAAGGTTAGAAGTTATTTATTTATCTTTATTTCATACATTGGTTAAAGAATAGTTTTTATAATATATTTTCTTGGTGCTTTGAGCGCCAAACCAAGTGCCGTTCAGCTCCATTGTGTTGTAGCGCTGGCAGACGTCTCTACCACAGATATCTCTAAAACTATTCAAATCACACCAATACCATCTGGGTGGATAGATAGGTGATGGGAAATATTTTTATTTTTATTTTGGGTGAACAGCTGACATCAGTGGGAACGGAGCACAACAAGCTCTTATGATAAACCTGTTGGTTTACACTGCTCCTTTTTGCTCCAACTCAGGTGGCTGGATGTGGGTGTTGCCCACCTCACCAGCGCCCCCTGCTGGGTGATTTACATGCAGGTGATGCAGGAGGCCGTGTGGCCGGGGGGCGTGCTGCCCGTTCAACCCCGGCCCGAGCGCAGCGCCACCCAGAGGCAGGAGACCAAGGAGCAGTGTCTGGACTGCCTCATGCAACTGGTCCCTGGTGGGTGTGGTCGTCACACTGATGCAAAACCACAAGGCTTTAAAGGAACACGCCAACATTTTGGGAAATTAGCGTATCGTCTTCTCCAGAGAGAGACAAGAAGATAGATACCAGTTTCTCTGTGCATTCAGTAGAAAGCTATCTGGCTGCATGTTACCCTAGCTTAGCACAATGAATGGAAGCGGACAGTGCCGGTTAGCCTTCGGGAGAGGTGTTAGTTGGACAATGCCTAGGCTAACCGGCACTGTCTGTTTCCATTCATTGTGCTAAGCTAGGCTAACATGCAGCCAGGCGGATTTTCACAAAATAGGGCTAGGGCTTAACAGGTTAAAGTGTTGTGTTCATTCATAGTTAAAGACAGTAGAGGTTGAGCACTTTATTATCTAAAGATGGTAAGTTAGAATATTGTGTTCATTAATCATTAAAGACAGTAGAGGTTGAGCACTTTATTATCTAAAGGTGGTGAATTAGTGTTGTATTCATTCATAGTTAAAAGACAGTAGAGGTTGAGTACTTTATTATCTAAAGATGGTGAGTTAGTGTTGTGTTCATTCATAGTTAAAGACAGTAGAGGTTGAGTACTTTATTATCTATATATGTCTGTCTGTCTGTCTGTCTGTCTGTCTGTCTGTCTGTCTGTCTGTCTGTCTGTCTGTCTGTCTGTCTGTCTGTCTGTCTGTCTGTCTGTCTGTCTGTCTGTCTGTCTGATCTCTCCATCTGTGTGTTTGCACAGAGCTCATCACTGACTTGCTGGGCACTGAAAAGTACAGACTGAGTCTGGAGACCATGCTGGAGTCTTTACAGGACCATCACATCAATAAGTGAGATCATCAATACCGTTTATGCTGATATCTAATCGATATCCTAGTATTTTAAGCCTGGTATATAATCAATATCCTAGTATTTTAAGCTTGGTATCTAATCAATATTCTAGTATTTTAAGCCTGGTATATAATCAATATCCTAGTATTTTAAGCCTGGTATATAATCAATATCCTAGTATTTTAGCCTGGTATCTAATCCATATCTTAGTATTTTAAGCCTGGTATATAATCAATATCCTAGTATTTTAAGCTTGGTATCTAATCGATATTCTAGTATTTTAGCCTGGTATCTAATCCATATCTTAGTATTTTAAGCCTGGTATATAATCAATATCCTAGTATTTTAAGCTTGGTATCTAATCGATATCCTAGTATTTTAAGCCTGGTATATAATCAATATCCTAGTATTTTTAGCTTGGTATATAATCAATATCCTAGTATTTTAAGCCTGGTATATAATCAATATCCTAGTATTTTAACCCATAAGGACCCACGGTGATACAGGTATCACATGTCCTTTAAATGTTCTGGACATTTCCTTATAAAGCTTTATCCTTGATTTTAACTCATGACGTCCTAAAGTGACACCGACGGAACATCCTGGTGGGTCATGTGACGGGTCATGTGATTGTGTGCTCCCATAACCACCTTTCCACGATGCTGATTGATGGTGGTGACTGATCTGACAGAAGTAGCAAAATTTCAAAAACTAGATTTTTGTTGCTAAAAGGTAAGATTCACCCATTTAATAATTATAATGCTCACATAACATGTTCTTTATTATATGTAACTTGTTCTGTACACATTTCTTGAACAAATTGAAGAAAAAAAACAGGTAACACTTTATAATAACACTCAGTTATAAGACCTTTATAAGGTATTTGTAGATAATGAACTAATCATGAACAAATCATTTATATACATTCATAAATTATTATTAAATCATTTATAACGATATTTGTATAACATTTACAAATTAGTTCTACATTATTTATAACTCATTATCAACATTGTTTGTACTTGATTTGTTCATCATTAAATAATGTTGTTTAAGTAAGGGATAATGTATAGCTACGAGGTCATTGTTGCAAAATAATTGACCGACACAGAGTTTAAAATACCGAGGCGCCTCGCCGAGGTGTTCTAAACGTAGTGAAGGTCAATTATTTTGCGACAATGACCGAGTATAGGCTATACATTATCCCGCTTATAACATGGCTATTATTACAAGACGAGATCAAATGCAGACACAGTTGTTCTGTGGCTCTGTCAGCCCAAATAAAGTTATTATTATTATCGCCGGTAGCCGGCAAGTGTGTCTGATTGCACTGATGCAGTGTGTGTCAGTGGGCTTGATTGCTCCAGCTGCGAACAGTGGTCATTATTGCTCGGTTGCCCCTGGCAACGGTCCGTTATCGAGTAATAAAGGACCGCTGCCGAGTGCTATTGACCAATCACAATCAAGCATTTCAGCTAATGTTAAAACGGCATGTAATAATGTGTAGTAACACATTTGTAGATGCTTTGAAAAATGGATATGAAAAAACGACTACTGTACCTCAATTTATTTGTTCATGTTTAACAAATGATTTGTTAAGACATTCATAAAACATCTATAAATCATTTGCAGATGCTATTGTGTGCTTTAATCTAAAGTGAAGCCTATTCATCATTAACAAATGTCTAATACATTTAATTATTTGTTTACTTTTTCATCACCTGTTACAAATGTTGTAGACAGCTTTCGGATACACCCTTCTTTGTGACATCAAACAGTGACAGAATTAGGACTGTAGATAAATGCAATTTTATTAACATATAAAATACATGTGCATAACATTATAGTGTAACGTGGGGGGCACTAGGAACCAGGAGTACCCTGGCCAGGTATTGACAGAGTATGTAGAGGAAGTGCACGCAAGTGAGACTTGACTTCAACATGTGTTGCCGTATGTTGAATGGAAGCACGATACATTAGCAGAGCCAAGTTATTCGTGCTGCCCCACGCTTTTAAGGTATGAGCAGGCTAAACACCTTTTTTGTTGGTAAATCTATTTAAATCTAATAATTTCCGACCTGCAACTCTTATATTTTGTGTAGACGTACTTGATGTGGTGGGCGCTAACGTTACATTCGAATTATGTGTTTGTTCCTAATGTGTGCTCAGTATATTGCGGTATGTGATGATGACATGAGGGTAATAATTATTTCTATTTTCAGGCTGTATAGGCGCCGATACAGCCTGAAAATACAAATAATTATTACCCTTGTGTCACATACAACAAAAAAGGTGTTTAGCCTGCTGCTGATGCTGTGCTAATCCACCCCTATAGGCACCTGGTCTACTGTGTCTTTGACCTGCTGCTGGAGTTCCTGATCCCAGAGTCGTCTGACGAGGGCTTCCAGGAGACCCTGCTGCTCGGCCTGTCGAGAGACGTGGAGCAGGAGGCCGTGCAGTGCAAAGACAGCGCGCAGCGCAAAAACAGCATGCGGCGCAAAGACAGCGTGCAGCGCAAAGACAGCGTGTGGCGCAAAGACAGCGTGGCCAATAGCAGACTGCACCAGGTGATGACATCGAAGAGTAAGACGCTCTAGTGTGGAGGGAGGTGGCGGCGGCGTCACGAGCTGCACCAATGGGATCACGGCCGAACAGTCACCGTCTTCTAAGTGGGCGGGACGTTCACACACGAGGCGCTGTTCGTCGACACGTGAGATCACTGGACACGTCGTCTCAAACAAACTTGTTTCCTCGCTGGATCCACAGGTTGGGAAAGAAACCTTGAATTTAGTGTCCGGATTTTCAGAACACCTTCGGCTTGTAAGATGCAGGGTCAATATTTACCTCGATATTTCAAAACCTCTACATATCTCACGGGGGTGAACGGAGCCTGTGCTGGCTCTAGAAAAGATCATTACTCATTAGCAGACTGACATGAATGGAGTTAAAGGTGCTGTAAATTGTGTTTTTTTTTTTTTTAAATAAGTGTTAAGTAGCTCTACATTCTGACAGTCTGATATAGAGTGTCTGGTCAGTAACATGGGTCTCTCAGTCCCTCCACTCTGCAGTAAACACTAAATTCATTCCTGGTATCCCTTCCCACCTTATCCAATTAGGAGAGAGAACCCTAAATAGTTGTACTTATTTTAGGAAATCTTACCCAGACAGATACCAGAACATTTATTTTGTGTTTCCTGCAGAGAGGAGGGACTGGGAGACCCATGTTACTGACCAGACACTCTATATCAGTGATGGCTGTTTACTGCAGAGTGGAGGGACTGGGAGACCCATGTTACTGACCAGACACTCTATATCAGTGATGGCTGTTTACTGCAGAGTGGAGGTACTGGGAGACCCATGTTACTGATCAGACACTCTATATCAGTGATGGCTGTTTACTGCAGAGCGGAGGGACTGGGAGACCCACGTTACTGACCAGACACTCTGTATCAGTGATGGCTGTTTACTGCAGAGCGGAGGGACTGGGAGACCCACGTTACTGACCAGACACTCTGTATCAGTGATGGCTGTTTACTGCAGAGTGGAGGGACTGGGAGACCCATGTTACTGACCAGACTCTCTATATCAGTGATGGCTGTTTACTGCAGAGTGGAGGGACTGGGAGACCCATGTTACTGACCAGACACTCTATATCAGTGATGACTGTTTACTGCAGAGTGGAGCGACTGGGAGACCCATGTTACTGACCAGACACTCTATATCAGTGATGACTGTTTACTGCAGAGTGGAAGGACTGGGAGACCCATGTTACTGACCAGACACTCTATATCAGTGATGGCTGTCAGAGTGTACAACTATTATTTTAAACACGTAGACCACTTATTTTAACAAAGAAAATACCACTTACAGCACCTTTCAATAAACACTGGTATTACACTAATAAACGAAACTAACTCCAATGGAGTGATGAGCAGGAAAGAGCTGTGGAACAAATGTTAAGGGCTGTTTCTACCAGCAGGGGGCAGCGTTCTCTCATTATCACAGTTCATTCTTATGTGCACATCACGGCAACATTTTACATTTCACTTATTTATTTATTTATTTATTTTTAGAAATAGAGAAGAATAAATGTTTTGATATACACATGTACATTATGGTCATGTAATAGGTGCACATCTGTATATTCTATCCAGGGACGAAGTAAGTAAGATAAAAAGTAATCTTACGCTTCACGGTCTTAAATGCATTTTAAGTTTGTGCTTTAGTTTGTTTATTATGTTTGTAATCGGCCCTCTTCTCGGCATACGACGTACCGACAGGCAAACGCAGATGTAACCATAGATATACAATAGTGGGTTGTCAATTAACATTCTGCCCTCAGATTTATTACAGGTGTGCGTATGATGTATCCACCACTGTGTCCTTTATGAAAGGACTGGATGGCCTTCTCTGGTTGAAAAGCGTAACTATCGTTGGTATTTGTTTATTTCTAAATCCCTTATTGGTAAACCTCCCTCTTACATCACAGCACTGTTGGAATGGAATCTTGGAAACCATTATACACGTTCAAATGACAGTTGGAGCTTAGGGTTTCTGGAGTTTGCTCTGATCTAGGAAAATGTGCTTGGAACGCCCTCCGACTGACTCTGAAGCTGAAGGTACGTCCTTCTCTTGCTGCATTTAAAAGTATGATCTCCAACCACCGTGTGTCGACTTGTAACTGTCTTAGCTGATAGTTTATTGTTTATTCTTATTTAGTGTCCCATTATGTATGAAATTGCTGATAAACTATGTCTTGTTTTGTAAGCTTGTCGTCGCTGTAAATGAGGGTAACCTCAGTGTCTCACAAGTTTAAATAAAGGTTTGAAATGAAATGAATGATTCTATACGGTTACACCTGTGTACCCAGATCAAGTCAAACGCCTACTGTGGAAAGGCAAAGCATTATGTTTAATAAATCATTCTGGCATCGAGGCTATGAGCATGCGGCTACCTTCCCTCACGCCACTGTGTTGTCAGCACCTCTCCTTTAGGAATCCCAACCTGAGCATGACATACAGTAAGAGCAAAATGGCCGCTGTGTGAATATGGTCCATGCTGGTGCGCGTTCCTCCTCCTCGTCTCCAACACAAGCATCCTGTAACTATTTATGCAACAATACATTTCAATTTTTGAGTGGGAAGAATAAATTACTATGTTAACCAAGCCAGTAGATGGCCAGCTGTGTTTCAACATGAACAGTCACACTACAGTGACGCCTAGTTTCAACAGGAACAGTCACAGTGAGAACTAGTTTCAACAGGAACAGTCACAGTGACGCCTAGTTTCAACAGGAACAGTCACAGTGACGCCTAGTTTCAACAGGAACAGTCACAGTGACGCCTAGTTTCAACAGGAACAGTCACAGTGAGAACTAGTTTCAACAGGAACAGTCACAGTGACGCCTAGTTTCAACAGGAACAGTCACAGTGACGCCTAGTTTCAACAGGAACAGTCACAGTGAGGCCTAGTTTCAACAGGAATAGTCAGTAAGAACTAGTTTCAACAGGAACAGTCACAGTGAGGCCTAGTTTCAACAGGAATAGTCAGTGAGGCCTAGTTTCAACAGGGACAGTCACAGTGACGCCTAGTTTCAACAGGAACAGTCACAGTGAGAACTAGTTTCAACAGGAACAGTCACAGTGAGAACTAGTTTCAACAGGAACAGTCACAGTGAGAACTAGTTTCAACAGGAACAGTCACACTACAGTGAGGCCGAGTTTCAACAGGAACAGTCGCAGTGAGAACTCGTTTCAACAGGAACAGTCGCAGTGAGAACTCGTTTCAACAGGAACAGTCACAGTGACGCCTAGTTTCAACAGGAACAGTCACAGTGACGCCTAGTTTCAACAGGAACAGTCACAGTGAGAACTAGTTTCAACAGGAACAGTCACAGTGAGGCCGAGTTTCAACAGGAACAGTCGCAGTGAGAACTCGTTTCAACAGGAACAGTCACAGTGACGCCTAGTTTCAACAGGAACAGTCACAGTGACGCCTAGTTTCAACAGGAACAGTCACAGTGAGAACTAGTTTCAACAGGAACAGTCACAGTGAAGCCTAGTTTCAACAGGAACAGTCACAGTGAGAACTAGTTTCAACAGGAACAGTCACAGTGAAGCCTATAGTTTCAACAGGAACAGTCACAGTGACGCCTAGTTTCAACAGGAACAGTCACAGTGAGAACTAGTTTCAACAGGAACAGTCACAGTGAGAACTAGTTTCAACAGGAACAGTCACAGTGAGAACTAGTTTCAACAGGAACAGTCACAGTGACTCCTAGTTTCAACAGGAACAGTCACAGTGAGGCCTAGTTTCAACAGGAACAGTCACAGTGACTCCTAGTTTCAACAGGAACAGTCACAGTGACTCCTAGTTTCAACAGGAACAGTCACAGTGACTCCTAGTTTCAACAGGAACAGTCACAGTGAAGCCTAGTTTCAACAGGAACAGTCACAGTGAGAACTAGTTTCAACAGGAACAGTCACAGTGACGCCTAGTTTCAACAGGAACAGTCACAGTGAGAACTAGTTTCAACAGGAACAGTCACAGTGAAGCCTAGTTTCAACAGGAACAGTCACAGTGACGCCTAGTTTCAACAGGAACAGTCACAGTGAGAACTAGTTTCAACAGGAACAGTCACAGTGATGCCTAGTTTCAACAGGAACAGTCACAGTGATGCCTAGTTTCAACAGGAACAGTCACAGTAAGAACTAGTTTCAACAGGAACAGTCACAGTGAGAACTAGTTTCAACAGGAACAGTCACAGTGAGAACTAGTTTCAACAGGAACAGTCACAGTGAGAACTAGTTTCAACAGGAACAGTCACAGTGAAGCCTAGTTTCAACAGGAACAGTCACAGTGAAGCCTAGTTTCAACAGGAACAGTCACAGTGAGAACTAGTTTCAACAGGAACAGTCACAGTGACGCCTAGTTTCAACAGGAACAGTCACAGTGAGAACTAGTTTCAACAGGAACAGTCACAGTGATGCCTAGTTTCAACAGGAACAGTCACACTGAAGCCTATAGTTTCAACAGGAACAGTCACAGTGAAGCCTAGTTTCAACAGGAACAGTCACAGTGACGCCTAGTTTCAACAGGAACAGTCACAGTGAAGCCTAGTTTCAACAGGAACAGTCACAGTGACGCCTAGTTTCAACAGGAACAGTCACAGTGAAGCCTAGTTTCAACAGGAACAGTCACAGTGATGCCTAGTTTCAACAGGAACAGTCACAGTGACGCCTAGTTTCAACAGGAACAGTCACAGTGACGCCTAGTTTCAACAGGAACAGTCACAGTGATGCCTAGTTTCAACAGGAACAGTCACAGTGACACCTAGTTTCAACAGGAACAGTCACAGTGACACCTAGTTTCAACAGGAACAGTCACAGTGACACCTAGTTTCAACAGGAACAGTCAGTGAGGCCTAGTTTCAACAGGAACAGTCACAGTGAGAACTAGTTTCAACAGGAACAGTCACAGTGAGAACTAGTTTCAACAGGAACAGTCACAGTGAAGCCTAGTTTCAACAGGAACAGTCAGTGAGGCCTAGTTTCAACAGGAACAGTCACAGTGAAGCCTAGTTTCAACAGGAACAGTCACAGTGACGCCTAGTTTCAACAGGAACAGTCACAGTGAGAACTAGTTTCAACAGGAACAGTCACAGTGAGGCCTAGTTTCAACAGGAACAGTCACAGTGAGGCCTAGTTTCAACAGGAACAGTCACAGTGAGGCCTAGTTTCAACAGGAACAGTCACAGTGACGCCTAGTTTCAACAGGAACAGTCACAGTGAGAACTAGTTTCAACAGGAGCAGTCACAGTGAGAACTAGTTTCAACAGGAACAGTCAGTGACGCCTAGTTTCAACAAGAACAGTCACAGTGAAGCCTAGTTTCAACAGGAACAGTCACAGTGAGGTCTAGTTTCAACAGGAACAGTCAGTGACGCCTAGTTTCAACAAGAACAGTCACAGTGAAGCCTAGTTTCAACAGGAACAGTCACAGTGAGAACTAGTTTCAACAGGAACAGTCACAGTGACGCCTAGTTTCAACAGGAACAGTCACAGTGAGAACTAGTTTCAACAGGAACAGTCACAGTGAGAACTAGTTTCAACAGGAACAGTCACAGTGAAGCCTAGTTTCAACAGGAACAGTCACAGTGACGCCTAGTTTCAACAGGAACAGTCACAGTGAAGCCTAGTTTCAACAGGAACAGTCACAGTGAAGCCTAGTTTCAACAGGAACAGTCACAGTGAGAACTAGTTTCAACAGGAACAGTCACAGTGACGCCTAGTTTCAACAGGAACAGTCACAGTGAAGCCTAGTTTCAACAGGAACAGTCACAGTGAGAACTAGTTTCAACAGGAACAGTCACAGTGAGAACTAGTTTCAACAGGAACAGTCACAGTGACGCCTAGTTTCAACAGGAACAGTCACAGTGAGAACTAGTTTCAACAGGAACAGTCACAGTGAAGCCTAGTTTCAACAGGAACAGTCACAGTGAAGCCTAGTTTCAACAGGAACAGTCACAGTGAGGCCTAGTTTCAACAGGAACAGTCACAGTGAAGCCTAGTTTCAACAGGAACAGTCACAGTGAGAACTAGTTTCAACAGGAACAGTCACAGTGAAGCCTAGTTTCAACAGGAACAGTCACAGTGACGCCTAGTTTCAACAGGAACAGTCACAGTGACGCCTAGTTTCAACAGGAACAGTCACAGTGAGAACTAGTTTCAACAGGAACAGTCACAGTGACGCCTAGTTTCAACAGGTACAGTCACAGTGAGGCCTATAGTTTCAGCTCCCGGAAAGCTTACTTCATGGACATACAAGGGTTTCATCCGAACGCAGCAATGTGGACTATTTGGAGGGAAACCTGAATATTTTCTGCATACACTGTTCCCTCCAAGCTCCCAATTGACCCTGAGGAAAAATTAGGCGTGCGCCAACATCAACACAGGCCTACATATTCTACATATCAGCGGAGTCCCGGAGAGAGCTGAAATAATTAAGATCAGCTCCCGATCCAAAGGCCATATGTCAGCGCGGGGGTTGCCAGAGTATAGCCTGCTCTGGCCGCGCGGCTGTTTGTGTTGGTGTGAAGGATAGCGCAATAAAATAATGAAGAAGAAGAAAAAAGTAGCGTGTTCAGCCCCAAGTCTGAGAGGTAATTACTTACATATATATCCTTCACTCTCCCTGCCAGACGTGGGTTATTAAGGACAGCTGGACGGCTCTTGGCTTGTTCTGAGGGCTATTGTGGTTACGGAGTTCTCCATATTGTGGCACGGAGTCGTTGAGTAATTGTGGTTTGCGGTGTTATTGCGATATTAAAAGTTTTTGTAGGGTTTTCTCTCGACTGAAATGTTTACTTTTAGGCATAATTCAGACGTTTTGGCCGCTTTATTGTCATCATCTGTACGCTAACGTTCCTCGTTAGCCTTTCAGTCGGGTTGTAGTACAAACGTACACGCGCCGTCCAGATTTCAGTCGGGTTGGAGTACAAATGTACACATGGCGTCCAGATTCTAGTCAGGTTGTAGTACAAAAGTGCACACGCTGTCCAGATTCCAGTCAAACTGTAGTACAAAAGTACACACATCATGCAGATTTAGGTTAAACTGTAGTACAAAAGTACACACCATCCAGATTCCGGTGACGTTGCAGTACAAAAGTACACACACCATGCAGATTTCGTTGAGTCATTGTCAAGTCAAAAGGGGTTGTTGAATGGAATGGACACCGAGTCCATGTCTGCTGGGCAGGTTTCCGATTCCGATCCACGCCATGTTACTGGTGACGCTAATCTGCAAAAAGAAAAGAGGTCTGGATTCTTACATATCTCGATGTGATTTATCAAGAAATATCTACAGCAAGAATTTTGGGTCTCAATGAATCCAAAATGACAATGTGGTTAGAAGTGGTGGAGAGAATAAAAGCTAGCATATAATGGTAGTGTATGGTTAGGAACAAGTTATAATTGTTGGATTATCCAATGGGGGGTCCGGGAGGGGGGGGGGGGGGTACGAGCAAGAGCATGTGTGTAGGTTTTTAGATAACAGGTATTAGAGGTATATCCTGTATAAGACAATTAACTAAATGGTGATTTCATTGGATGTGCACTGTCAATTAATGCTTGTATATCTTATCGTGTGTTGTCATGTTTGTTTATGTGTTTGTTTAAAAAAAAGAAAATACAAAAAAAAGAAAAGAAATTCAGAAAAATCAAACATGAAAAAAATGCCAATTAAAACATTTCTAACAGTGTCCAGGCATGCGTCATGACTTTTATTACTGCAGCGTTGGGGTCACATGGTTGTTGTTGTTGCCACACTAGTTTCTAGCCTACGGCGTTGTTCCTCAGATGATAAGAGCTTTATATCGTGTTTACCTCACATTCAGCTTCCCATGTTGTTATGACTATTTATTCATTTATTTAATTTTTTTTTTTAAAGGTGACATGTTATGGAGAATGTGTTTTGTCTTTGTATGGAGTAGGCTTCCGTCTGACGTGTTATTTAGGCGCTGGGGGAAAGATTACGTAATGTACTTCCTTGCCCTTGGTGATGTCACAAGGGGGACGCAAGCAGTGAATTTGATTTAATCAATTAGCTGTGCTTTTTTAGAGCCAGAAACACTGCCTACCTAATGCCTAATTAGTAAATGTTTTAATTTTTTTTTACTCATGCGTGTGTGGGGCAGCCAGGGAGAGAAGGACATTAATTTAAAATGTGGCGTGTTGCTATGCCCACAAGAAAACTGTGAACTTCAAACCAAGGAAACTATAAAAGAAGGAAGGGTCGTCACGTCAGAACACCAGCGTTCTAATGCTCTGCTTGGTGCCAGACTTTGATGCCAGTTCTATTGAAGCCTGTATTAAAATTCTAAATATACCAGCTATCTGAGGAAATATACGGCAACCAATATATCAAACGTTAGCTAGTTAACAACACAACACATTGCAGCTGACTCTGAGGTCTGAGGTAATAACCTGTTCAAATGTCATAAACAAGGAGACGGCGTTACCATATCATTGAATTTCGGCCAAGCTGAACGTTCCACACTTAGCACCAACGTGCGTTCAAGTGCTACACGGTGACGTGACGACCATTCCTTCTTTTATAGTCTCCTTGTTCAAACCAAGGAAGAAAAAGGTGCTGGGAAATTAAAATGATATTTTCTAGTTTATTTGCAAAATTAAAAAAAAAGTTGTATAACATTATTGAAAGGATACATAGTATCTTGATAGATAGACTCTGGACTCACTTCCTTGCCGCCTCATCGATGCCTCTTCAGCTGTAATTGCCTCCTGTGAGGATCAAAGGGCACACGACCACATCCCCAGCCAGCCGGAGGAGAGAGAGAGGACCGCTTCCTGTCTCCGCCGTAACTAGACCAGCATCCTGCTTCACAGCCTCCTGTCCGCCTCCCCTTTGAACCTGACCTTTCTCCTCCAGGAGCCACAAGCCAGCCGCCGCTCGGGCACCACGTGCGAGACGGACGGCGAGGCGGTCCGACCGGTCGTAGCGCTACAACCACCACCCAAGGGCGCCGCGCTTTAATCAGCTGGGGAACTGACCCCAGAACAGGCACCGTCACCCACAGAGCTAGTGAAGATGAGTGAGTGAACGTAAAAGGATTCAAGTTTAAATTAACCCGTAATACATCTGGACTCCATTTTGTCTCAGGCTTTGATCCCCTTGAATAAATTTGGGTGTCATAGTTAGCACAGGAGAGGGGGGAGGGGAGGTACAGGTATGGGCAGAGTAATAGCAGAAAGACATAAATATAGGCAATACAATTTGATCTGAATATATAACAATATGAGAAACAAAACAATGTAAACAATATAATTAAATTATGAGAACAATAAACAATACGGGTGTTGGATTTTTTGGTAATCAGCCAGTATCACCTCATCACCTGTGGTTCCGTGAAGTTTCTGCGTTGTGTTTATCTCTTTCTTATCGTACTGACTGATACCCTATTTCATAGGTGTCAAACTCAAGGCCCGCGGGCGTCATTTGATGTGGCCCACAAGAGCTTTTTTTTTTTTAACATTAATTTTGCGTTAAAAATAGTGGTGTTAAAATAATTGTGGGTTAATGTGTTAATACAGCTTTAACTTTGACAGCCTTAGTTATTACACATTCTTACACATACATGTATGTTGAACATCTGAGGTATTGATGAAGTAACAAAGGAAAAAAGCCAAAAGCACTTACTCCTCAGACATTCTTTGACAATTTTACAGCCCAAAATACAAAAAAGATCCAGGCGGAATAGGTAACAAAGGGTTGAAGAAATATTGTCTGAACTGTCGGATGCAAACTGGCTGTGTGACATAACCGAGCATCTCGCTCAATTGAATAAGAAGCTGTAGGGACGCAAACAAGTCCCACCCAAAACTTGACCAATATAGTTGTGAACTGAGACAACCCTTATTTTGTTATTTTTTAGTACAGTTACAGTTGTGTGTTCATGCAGACACATTATAGCAATTTCATTATGAATTGAAAATGGGGGACCCTGATGTAAACAAGACGAAAGTCTTTCTCTGGTCTGCATCCCCTTAACAATTGTGTGTATTGAGCTGTACTGTACCCATTCTGCAATCTGTTAATTAAACTATCTTCCATTAGTTGGATGTATGGACTCTGCAAGGTTGTGTGCAGCCATTTGTTTTTGTAACATCTGCTCCACGTGTTCTTTGCAGCTCACAGTTGTTAGTTCTGCCCCTCTTGACTGTGACAAAAAGGTTTTGAACAAACGTAATGTCATAGCTTGTATTTGATGATATTCTTCTTTGTTATTTACTTAAATGGTTTGATCATTGATTGATGGAGTAATATGGGGTTCTGATAAACTAAAATTATTTGTTAAAATAACATAAGCTAACATATATTTTTACATCTATGCAAATGCATATGCAATATGTGTAACTTGAATAAGTAATAAATACAGAAACAACATGTAAATGAGTAGCTACATTTATTTTACATTACATTAACATTTATACAGTCTTTGGCCCTTTGAGGGCAACCATAATGCTGATGTGGCCCTCTGTGAAAATGAGTTTGACACCCCTGCTGCAGATATTTACATTATATACACATTGAAAAACTGGGCCATTCTATCAAGGGGCACCGGCATAGTTTCTAAAGTACATATACCTTTAGTACTGATACTTTAGTACGGATACCTTAGTACCTTAATACTTAGTAAAAGACGATTTCAGATTCGGATTCCTTTATTGTCACGTCATTCAGTACCTTACAGCTAAAAAAAAAAGTGAAATTCAATACACGAGTACAGTGTAGTCACCAGCAGGTGGCAGTACAAGCCAACAGGACAACCCCCCTCCCACTATATATATATATATATATATATATATATATATATATATATATTAAGGCTGTCAAAGTTAACGCAGTATTAACGCGTTATCGCCCGATTCTATTAACGGCACTATTTTTTTTAACTCACGTAACTTTAATATTTTTTTTTTACTAGACTTCACTCACGTGTATTATTGATGCTCTCATTGATACTATGTTTGTTTCTGATGTGTGTGTGAGATATATTATATATAGAGAGAGAGGGGGGTGAGAGAGATGAGGAAGGGGCAAGAGAGAAAGAGAGCTGGGAGAGTGTGTGTGTGTGTGTGTGAGACAGTGAGAGGGGGGGGGGGGTGATTACTCAGCCCTTGTGTGGGTGAATGTAACAAGTTCCTAACGTTTACTTTCCCCTATTATTTCATGCACACTTTATTCATTGTTTTAAATTATTATTTTCTTAAGTTATTTTGTGCATCACTCTGTTTTGAATTTGATGCAAATTTGCAATGCATGAGGGTCATCCTTTTGTGTTAAATGGCTGCATAAAGCAAGCATTTGTTGACTCTCATGTTGATAAGAGTATTAAAACTTGGAACTTGAAAAAGATCTGTTTAAGGTAGATAAAAAATAATAATAAAAAAATAAACGATTAATTTGCGATTAATCGTGAGTTAACTATGGACAATCATGCGATTAATCGCGATTAAATATTTTAATCGATTGACAGCACTAATAAATATATATATATATACACACACACACCTATCTATCTGTCTCTGTGTGCTCTCATGATACACCAAGTGGTTTACTGTAAGTTGTGCTTCATCGGAGGGGAAAGCACCACCTCTTGCACCACAATACAGCCATGACATGATCTTTTCCTGAGGCAACAACAAAGACCACAAACATCTAACATGTGTCCTGTCAGAGTCATTTCAGAGTGTATGAAGAAATATGTGTTTTGCTTTTGGGGAATTTCTTTGACTGTTACGCAGTTCCCCCGTCACATTGAGCAGCGACAGCCTCGTCCAGATAACCACTGGCACAGACTGGCTCGGTTGTGATCCGACAGGGCGGGATGGTGCTGGGAACGGATCCATATGACGCCAGACGGTCCGGGTTGAACATTATTATCTTTTATGATTATCTACATGTTAAACGTAGATTTTTCCGTAAGAGCGTTGTAATACTTTAAATATGGGGGTTAAAGCTCCAATCTGTGATTGTTTTGTCCATATTAATGTGGGGTGTATTCACAGACACTGTTTGTTCTATAGATGGCAAATGCACTATTAGGAACGTTCTAAACTAAAGCGTAAAGGTCGGAATATAGATCTGTTTTACTCCAGTGTTCAAGCATTACTACTACCGACATAGACAAACCTTTTCCAGACGCAAAATACTGTGTCCGATCAAAAACGCATTTATATCTCATATCTCACTGTCTTTTTTACTATTATGTACCTTGCTACTTATGTTAGTATACTACTACCTACCTATGATGCTAATATGTCTATACTACTATGCACTCGGTGTATAACACTCAAGTTCGACACTATTTGACGAACAACGCCACTGACCCTTAAGCTTCCAGAGATGTACCCTTCTTGCTGACTTGTTCACAATTTTCAAGTCGCTTTGGATAAAAGCGTTCAGCTAAATGACTAAAATGTAAATGCAGTGTTAGTCAATTAACTACCAGAGAATGAAAGCATGTCTCCAGTCTTATTTCTTACTTGTTGAAGTTTGGATCACTGATCCGAGTCTTTAAACGACACCTTTGTGGCCTGCGGCTGCGGGGGGGTGATTTCCGACCACCTATAGACGCCCGCCCTTGGAGGCTGCTTGGTGTGGCGTTCCGTTCGGTAACAGAATTTCCTGTTCGAGTTCCCGCACGGGGCCAAGGTGAGCTCCCCCCTGATGCGTAATTTCCCCACAAATTACCTTGAGGTGAGGCTCTGCGGGGTCAGAGGTCAAGGGTCAGATAACAGAGACTCGTCGGTGGAACGCTGCGGACCAGGAGGGGCTCTCCTCTGCGTTTTTATAGCGTCCGTGTTCCTCCTAACCCCCCCCCCCCCCCTCTCTCTCTCTCTCTCTCTCTCTCTCTCTCTCTCGCTCTCTCTCTCTCTCTCCCCCTCTCTCTCTCTCCCCCTCCCTCTCTCTCTCCCCCTCTCTCTCTCTCCCCCTCTCTCTCTCTGACTTCTTTTTCCTCTTGACATAATGAGTCACGTCTAGAGAGGCTTTAAATGGTGGGAGCTGGACTTTTCCGTCGTGGACGGTGAGTGTAAGCCGGGTGTCCTGTTTGTATCATCGCTATAGGAACGGCCAGCGTTAGCATTAAGTCATTCCTCCCTCGTAGATAGCGGTGCGGTCGGACCGCTTGCAGTCTGATAAAAAGAAAATAAATCATACGAGAGGGTCTGGGACGTCAACAAAAAATTTCAAAGACGACTTTATATCGACACGGTTAGAGTAAGAGAGACAGTCCAGACCCAGACGTTTCCTATGGTAGCCCTTTGGTTTTGTTTACGGGGGTTAGAAATGGCCTCCATAGAAAGATATCCAGATTAAACATAATTCGTCTATTCATCAAAAAACACTAACAGAACCACAAAGCATAACCCATATAACTCTCAAACCTTTATCTATTCTCAAAAAAGACAATTGTGGTCATCCTCATTTTCAACGTTGTCGAGACTTGCATCCATTTTTTAGAATGTGTACATAGTGATACAATGAAATAAATAGTTTACATAGTAAACGTATATACATAGATGAAGTGCATTAAAAGGAAGAACACCATATCACTTGTAAAGTGCACTTATATAAGTAAGTTAAAAACAGTTACAGACTGTTGCAGGCAGGTCTGCCAGTAAGCCTCTAAACGTCCCCTGCATTATAGGTAGTTTCATAGAGCTGGATAGGGGCACTATAAAGAGAGGCTGATTTTCCATGTTGGGTCTGTATATGGGGGAAAAGTATGATAGCATGCTTTATATACCGTATATATATACAAACATATTCTTACCGTATATATCTCTATCCACATCTGTCTTACCTGCATATAATCCTTTTTACATATCTGTAGATACTACCTACTCTTACTAGTTATGCTGCTGGCCAGTATGACATACTACCATAGTGTCTTTATACTGTACCTGTATCACTGTACATATTAATACTACAACTCTGTACATACATGTGATTAGCACTATTACTCAGTAGTACTAATCTATATATTTTATATCGAGTTTAATCACCTGTACATTGTATATTACTGTTGCACTTTACTGTTACATTGGCCCTCTGGATGGATGCCAAAAGTATTTTCGTTGTACTGTACTTGTGCTGTATGATGACAATACATTAGGTTGAATCTAACCTAATGTAATATAATAAAGATTGATAGGACACATAGAGCAGGTCAATTGTGATAATGTATGAATGCATTTTGTCTATTTTAAGATCATTGTCTATTTTATACTCATTTTATGTCTGCACTCTATGCATTGCTTTTATTTAGTCAATTCTCTGCTCATTTGAAGTCAATTCCCATTTTATGCCTGTCTATATTTGTCTATTGTATGTCCAATATGTCTACATTACTGCTGTGAAGCACTTTGGGCTGCAATTCTTGTATGAAAGATGCTGTACAAATTAAGTTTATTATTATTATTATTATTATTATTATTATTATTATTATTATTATTATTATTATTATTATTATTATTATTATTATTATTATTATTATTATTATTATTTATTATTATTGTTATTTCTTCTGGGATATGATACACATTTGTTGGATTGTATGTTCTAACCTCTTCCCCCCCCCCCCCCCCCCCACTGCACATTTGTTTCCATACCTTTTAATAAAAGAAAAAGAACGTGCAATGTCTTATCCGTGTTGAACCTTGGGGGAAGGTCGGGAGGAGTAACCGGTAGACACTAACCAGGCCTGAGAGGTTGACTGATGGTGGGACTTATCAGTCCCAAGGTGGGGTTGAAGACGGGGTCAGCATCGGCCCTCTTTCACCCCCAGACCCTGCGTCATGCTACTCCCAGTCTCTCAACACTCACTTTAAAGGGGAACCACACACGTACAAACATATATATAAATGTATATATGATACCGCATATATATATCCATATCCGTCTGAATATACCTGCATATAATCCTTCTATATACCTACTTATACAACTGCATATCACCTATGCAACTCTGTATGATAGAATGTACAATAATGCTGTATATACTATATATATATATTTATTCCTACTATAAAAACAAACACACTGTAGTACCCACTCCCCACACTTTATATTTATTGATGAAGGATTGCACTACAACTCGTACACCTTACTGTAAATTGTACCTAAATTGTACCTCATCCCATTTCTGCTTTGCACTATATAGTACTGTACATTAGTACACTGCATAGTATTGTATATTATATGGTAACTCAGAACATTGTACATATGTCTATACCGAACACTGTGACCTCATTTTCTTCTTCTAAATTACATGCTATACTATGTTATTTGATACTATCTTGTCTAGCACAGTCTCTGGAGCGTAACAGTAAGAAGCATTTTGTATGAAAGTATTCTGTACTTCTGTATGACAACTATTAAAGAAACTTGAAACTTAAACTATATATATATATATATCCATATCTGTCTGTGCATACCTGCATATAATCCTTTTTACATATCTGTACATATGTTTATCTAGACATGTACCCCTTACCTACTCTTACTAGTTACGCTGCTGGCCAGTATGACTTACTACCATAGTCTCTTTATACCTGTATCACTGTACATATTAATACTACAACTCTGTACATACATCTGATTAGCACTATTACGCAGTAATGCTATTTTATATATTTTATACCCAGTTTAATCACCTGTACATTGTATATTACTATTGCACTTTACTGTGTACTAGTGCAAGTCTCTAGTCCTTTGTCATGTTTACTTGTAAAGTTATATGTTATGATGTAAGTATTATGTGTGTGTGTGTACTAGTAATTTGTCCCGTTATGTTATGTTATGTAAGTATTATGTTGCATGGTCACAATGTACGTTTTGGTGGACCCCAGGAAGAATAGCTACTGCAATGCTGTAGTTAATTGGGGATTCTAACAAACTAAACTAAACAGTCCAAACATGTAATTAAGCATTACATCACGTGCAGGAGTGGTTTGTGAACAATAAACCATGCCTAGGGGTGGTCGTTAGGCCCGAGGCGCAGCCGAGGGTAGTTAGACCCCCCTAGGCATGGTTTATTGTTCACAAATCACGACTGCAAGTGGTGTAATGCTTTTATACAACTGCCACATTCATCCAACCTTATTGCTATACAATAAACACACATTAATCGAAGATTTATTGAAAAAACCATCCGCCAGAAAAAGTAGTTCCCACAACAACAAAAAAGACAATTTGCCTCCATGTGGAAGCAGCTCGGAAGTGCATCCAACCAACTAACACATCCAACTGTGTGTTATTGGAATGATTGAGAGAAGTTGCCTCATGTGGAAGCAGCTCGGAAGTGCATCCAACCAACTAACACATCCAACTGTGTGTTATTGGAATGATTGAGAGAAGTTGCCTCATGTGGAAGCAGCTCGGAAGTGCATCCAACGGATCCAACAAACTAACACATCCAACTGTGTGTTATTGGAATGATTGATTGAACATTTTATTACCAGATGCAGAATGGGTACAATACAGTACGGCTCAATACACACAATTGTTAAGGGTATGCAGACCTACTTTCTATAGAACTTCATTCTTAGATGCTTCTATAGAAAGTAGGTAAAACAAATTAAAAAGTTTTCTTTGCCCTATAGGAAAAAAAAAGTTTTCTTCGCCCTATTTTTTTTATTTTTTTTTTAAAAACCAGGCGTACAGTAATAAAATTAGCAATCAACCAATCAATTCAATAGACCATGCTCACTTAAAACAGCGCAGCACTCAGCTGCTTCTCTGTCAGTCTGACTCTCCCCCGCCGTTGCAGACAGGAGTGTGTGTGTGTGTTTGTGTGGGGGTGGGTGGGTACGCCAGCGTCGGACAGTGTGAGAGTGCTACAGTCAGGGGGAAGGAAGAAGACATTTAAAATAAAATTGCAAATAATCAATCAATCAATCCGCGATTTTTCTTTTGTTCCACAATGATTCATGACCCATAGATTACACAATCCAACATTGTGTAAGAGACTAAGACATTCGCCGTGACAGAATCTGTTTATATTTAGTCATTATGACGCTATCAACATATCCATTTGTAGAGATTATTGTCCCCTCTCGTCTCCTCCCCTCTCCGCTCTCCGCTCCCTCTACAAAGTCGAACAGCGGAGTGATGTGATTCGGTTGTGGGCGGGTCCTGGGACCAGGAGCGTGGAATTGTGAAGAATACATACGTGTAAAATGACTTTCAGCCAATCAGAATCGAGAAATTTGCATGCCGTTGTATAAGTGAACATAAACAACTCTTAACCAATGTCTGAAGCTGCTCCATAGACAATGAATCAGGAGAAATGGTGAAAAGTGCCTTGTTTCCACTAGCCAGGGTTTAGCCGTGCTGTGGCCTTGTCTCCACTAGCCAGGGTTTAGCCGTGCTGTGGCCTTGTCTCCACTAGCCAGGGTTTAGCCGTGCTGTGGCCTTGTCTCCACTAGCCAGGGTTTAGCTGTGTTGTGGCCTCGTCTCCACTAGCCAGGGTTTAGCCGTGCTGTGGCCTTGTCTCCACGAGCCAGGGTTTAGCTGTGCTGTGGCCATGTCTCCACTAGCCAGGGTTAGCCATGCTGTGGCATTGTCTCCACTAGCCAGGGTTTAGCCGTGCTGTGGCCTCGTCTCCACTAGCCAGGGTTAGCCATGCTGTGGCATTGTCTCCACTAGCCAGGGTTTAGCCGTGCTGTGGCCTTGTCTCCACTAGCCAGGGTTTAGCTGTGCTGTGGCCTTGTCTCCACTAGCCAGGGTTAGCCATGCTGTAGCATTGTCTCCACTAGCCAGGGTTAGCCATGCTGTGGCATTGTCTCCACTAGCCAGGGTTAGCCATGCTGTGGCATTGTCTCCACTAGCCAGGGTTTAGCTGTGCTGTGGCCTCGTCTCCACTAGCCAGGGTTTAGCTGTGCTGTGGCCTCGTCTCCACTAGCCAGGGTTTAGCCGTGCTGTGGCCTTGTCTCCACTAGCCAGGGTTTAGCTGTGCTGTGGCCTTGTCTCCACTAGCCAGGGTTTAGCCGTGCTGTGGCCTTGTCTCCACTAGCCAGGGTTTAGCCGTGCTGTGGCCTTGTCTCCACTAGCCAGGGTTTAGCTGTGCTGTGGCCTTGTCTCCACTAGCCAGGGTTTAGCCGTGCTGTGACTGTGTCTCCATTAGCCAGGGTTTAGCCGTGCTGTGGCCTTGTCTCCACTAGCCAGGGTTTAGCCGTGCTGTGGCCTTGTCTCCACTAGCCAGGGTTTAGCCGTGCTGTGGCCTTGTCTCCACTAGCCAGGGTTTAGCCGTGCTGTGGCCTTGTCTCCACTAGCCAGGGTTTAGCCATGCTGTGGCCTTGTCTCCACTAGCCAGGGTTAGCCATGCTGTGGCCTCGTCTCCACTAGCCAGGGTTTAGCCATGCTGTGGCCTTGTCTCCACTAGCCAGGGTTTAGCCATGCTGTGGCCTTGTCTCCACTAGCCAGGGTTTAGCCGTGCTGTGGCCTCGTCTCCACTAGCCAGGGTTTAGCCGTGCTGTGGCCTTGTCTCCACTAGCCAGGGTTTAGCCATGCTGTGGCCTTGTCTCCACTAGCCAGGGTTAGCCATGCTGTGGCCTTGTCTCCACTAGCCAGGGTTTAGCCGTGCTGTGGCCTTGTCTCCACTAGCCAGGGTTAGCCATGCTGTGGCCTTGTCTCTATTAGTGTGTTGTCTGAGTGTTGTCCGAGTGTTGTCGTCCGAGTGTTGTCTGGTTGTTGTCCGAGTGTCGTCCGGTTGTTGTCCAAGTGTTGTTTGAGTGTTGTCTGAGTGTCTTAAATGGTAAATGGTAAATGGCTGCATTTATATAGTGCTTTTATCCAAAGTGCTTTACAATTTGTTCCTCACATTTGTACCCATTCACTCACACATTCACTCACCGACGGCAGAGGAAACCGTGCAAGCTGCCAACCTGCTCATCGGGAACAATTAGGGGTTAAGTGTCTTGCTCAAGGACGCGTCTATTTTTTTTACCAACGGGTTCCGCGTTCTGCGATCTGATTGGCCACTGACGTTTCTGGTGCGATCTGATTGGCCACTGACGTTTTTGGTCATGTGACATGTGCGCCCAATCGCGTGACGCCTGTGTCTTTGCCCATTTCCGCCTCGAACGGCATGCAAACTACCTAACGCCTAGTTTATCACTGGTTAAGCTTAGGCGACTCTTTCGAAGTTGGTTAAGGTTAGAGTTTGGAATCAGGGCTGGTGTTCTATCGCCCTGCTCTGAGACAAACTCTAACCTTAACCAACTTTGAAAGAGTGCCTAAGCTTAACCGGTGAAAGAAACAGGCGTCACACGATTGGGCGCACATGTCACATGACCAGAAACGTCAGTGGCCAATCAGATAGCAGAACGCGCATGCGGAACTGGAAATCCGTTGGTAAAAGTATTGACGCCTCAAGGACACTTCGAAACGCTGCCCAGGAGGAGCAGGAATCGAACCGGGAACCTCCGGATTACCAGACGACTGCTCCACCTCCTGAGCCACTGTCGCCTGTTGTCTTGAGTGTTGTCTGCAGTCACCACCTCCTCCAGTCCTCTCACATTCAGCCACCGTCCAAACCAACAAATAAAATAGGACAAAGGAGGGGGGGGGGGGGGTCAGTTAACCTATAATTGGATGAAGGCATCTTGTGTTTAAAACATGTCCTTGTGTTCCAGACATCCTGGACATTTTTTCCAGAGTAAGCAGCTAGAAGTAGGCCAATGATGAGGGAGTGTCAGAACTCCTTGAAGGCCTCTCTATCTCTCTCTTTCTCTCTCCCCCTTCTCTCTCTCTCTCTCTCTCTCTCTTCTCCGCTTCATGTCTGCACAGTACAACACACGACACCCCCGGTAACATGAAACAGATCCACTAGCGCCGGGCGATCCACTGCACAGATCCTTGAGTCGGTGGTCACGCTGGAAAAGCCCCCCCCCGCCCCCCTCCTTCTTATCAAATCCTGTTTTGTGTATAAAACTGCGTGTCGATGTGTGTAGTGTGTATTAGTTTGGCTACGCGTGTTCATGTAGACGTACCCTACCCTACCCTCCCTCGCCACACAGCTGCTGTCTGGTTCAGTCGAGACAGTACAAGGTCTGGTCCGGACCCCTGACTCCTCCATGCCCACTGAGCCAAGTGTCAACCTTGGCTGGTGGTGGTGCCCTCACCACCCCACACACATGCAAGACGTTTGCTGTTTTTAACACGATGACTGGTTGACCCGAGCCTGATTCACCGCTGGCTACGATGCCTGGCTCTGTGGGCAGCGGGCACTGCCGGCTGTACCGTCCACAGCTAGGCCCAGCGCTGTGGTCTGTGGATAGGCCTGGTTACCTTGACGCTGTTGTATTTATTAGTTCTTGGATGGTGTTATTTCCAAGGCCCTGTGGTAGTGGTGGTGTGTGTATCCCTGATGAAAAGGTATCCTGGTCGTTTGATGGTAATTTCAGTGTCACCATGGCACCAACCGTTGTATGAATAATTAATCTGTCTGTCTGTCTGTCTGTCTGTCTGTCTGTCTGTCTGTCTGTCTGTCTGTCTGTCTGTCTGTCTGTCGTGAGCAAATCTTGCCAACTGCAAGGCCGCGGTTGATGAACCTTTGCACATAAGCTGACAGCAGGCCAGGGGTGTGGATTCTAGAATGTTTTTCAAATCAGTCAAGGACAAGTATGTCATTTTAATTAATTGTCCACCAAAATATATTATTCAGGATAAAGTTACACCTTGTGAACACTAGTAATACCATGGTATAGCGCCAGGGGTTCTCAAACTTTTTTATACCACGACCGCATTTTATTTAGGATTTCTTTCGGCGACACCACACTTAATGTAATTTCAACGTGGAATTAAGGAATATCAAAATAAAAGCACACGTTGTTGAACTTGATCATGCATATTTATTAGAAGATGTTATTACAACACTATGTTATCAATACACATTTATAAACTAGGCATATTTAGCCAAAATATGTTGCCAGAACATAAAGAAATATATATTATAATAATATATATATATGTTTTTTTACTTGTCAATGCGTGACCCCACTGTCACCTACCCACGACCCCACATTGGGTCATGACCCGTAGTTTGAGAACCCCTGGTATAGCCTAATCCAGTTTAGGGGGTGACAGTGGCTCAGGAGGTAGAGCAGTCGTCTGGTAGTCGGAAGGTTCCCAGTTGGATTCCCGCTCCTCCCGGGCAGCGTGTCGATGTGTCCTTGAGCAAGACACTTAACCCCTAACTGCTCCCGATGAGCAGGTTGGCACCTTGCATGGTTGCCTCCGCCGTCAGTGTGTGAATGTGTGAGTGAATGGGTGAATGTCAGGAACAAAAATTGTAAAGTGCATTGGATAAAAGCTGTTATATAAATGCACTATTCACCATTCAAACCATGATACCGATATTAA
>NC_140172.1:146656233-146686233 GCF_963971535.1 Notolepis coatsorum | reverse complement strand
GGTACTTGCGTGATAAAAAGAAACATCGCTAATGTTATGAATGTAGACAGTACCATAGAGACCCTGGATAAGTGTCAGAGGACCGTTTAGGGTTGACCCAGAGTAATAAAGCCACAATGAAGTGTCCTTGTAGCGCCTCTGGGGAGACGTGTAATAGAATAATGAGAGCCTGTGGTGCAGCTTGAGTGTCCACTGTCCATAAGAGCTATGGAGCCCTTGGCATACGATCCGCACCACGTACTTAGCGCGTTGGTTTGGGCTGCGTGAAGGCCTCGGCCAGGACCCAGACATGTGCCTCAAAACCACCTAATAGTCACTTGTCCTGTTGGAGAGATGATGGTGCCTGATGTTATTATAGGTTCTTCACATCCACATAGTTGGCCGTGTTACATTCCTTCTCGCAATAAGCCACGGGTGGACCCTTTCAATTGCATTGTACAATGTAGCATGTGCAATACAATAATGCTGTATATACCGTATATATATATATTATATATACATATATATTTATTATTTTTTTTGTATCTACTTTTTCTCCTTATTTTTCTATTTTTCTCCCATCCCAATTTCATATTATCCAATTCTTCCCTCGCCTGTCTTGAACGCTGCTAGACTATGCCCCCCACTGGTCGGCTGCAGTGAGGACCAAGCCTTGCACCACGTGTCCCCTCAGGTACACGAGGAGGCAGCCTGTCTCATCTTTTCACCGCAGCAGCTCGAACTCTCAGTGGCGAGGAGTAACGCGTGGGAGGCTCACGCCGCCCCCGCTACTTCCTGTTTCCGCCGCACCGACGTCACCCAACCGACCTGTGGGAGTCGCTGTCCACAACGTCCAATCCCCACCCACCGGCTTTCCCACCCTCTAACACTGCCAATTGTGTTAGTATGACGGCCGGCCAAGCTGGTAGCAACACCGAGAGCTGGGCTCGATACCAGCATATCCTGCGTTGGTGGCGAGCGCCTTGCCCACTGCGCCACTCAGCCGCCAAACATATATATTTTTTCTTACCATAAATGGTAAATGGCAAATGGCAAATGGTGCATTTATATAACAGCTTTTATCCAAAGCGCTTTACAATTTTGTTCCTCACATTCACCCATTCACTCACACATTCACACACCGACGGCGGAGGCGACCATGCAAGATTCCATCGGGAGCAGTTAGGAGTTAAGTGTCTTGCTCAAGGACACTTCGACATGCTGCCCGGGAGGAGCGGTAATCGAACCGGGAACCCTCTGATTACCAGACGACCGCTCTACCTCCTGAGCCAGTGTCGCGCCAACCGTATATATATATATATCTTTCCACATCTGTCTATACATAACTGCATATAATACTTTTTAAATATCCAGACTGTATTTATATCTGTACTGTCTGTACATATCCCTTACCTACTCTTACTAGTTACGCTGCTGGCCAGTATGACTTTAAACCTGTATCACTGTACATGTTAATACTACAACTCTGTACATACATCTGGTGATTACTATTACTATTAGTCAGTAGTACTAATTTGTATATTTTGTACCCAGTTGAACCCACCTGTACATTGTATATTCCTATTGCACTTTACCATTACATTTGCACTCTGGTTGGATGCCAAACTTCTTTCCGTTGTACTGTACTTAAGCTGTATGATGACAATACATGAATACTTGAATATAATCTAATCTATTTACCTCTTTCTGTTTTTTAGATGCATAGCATTCATAGAGCCTAACATGGCAGCGGAGATACACATACGTCAGTCTCAAGACTAGTCCTGCATGTATCAACAAATGTGCATGTTGGTGTGAATTTATGTGTGCCATTATTGCTACCAAATGTAATAATTGTGGAATATTACTATGTGTATGTGTATGAACCAAGCATCTCACTGTAATCTACCTGTACTCTATACGTGACAAATAAACTACTACTACTATAGACCTACTCACTCATGCAGTCACTCATGCAGTCACTCATGCAGTCACTCATGCAGTCACTCACTCACTCACTCACTCACTCACTCACTCACTCACTCACTCACTCACTCACTCACTCACTCACTCACTCACTCACTCACTCACTCACTCACTCACTCACTCACTCACTGACTCCCAGTCACTCACTCACTCACTCACTCACTCACTCACTGACTCACTCACTCACTCACTCACTCACTCACTCACTCACTGACTCCCAGTCACTCACTCACTCACTCACTCACTCACTCACTCACTCACTCACTCACTCACTCACTCACTCACTCCCAGTCACTCACTGACTCACTCACTGACTCACTCACTCACTCACTCACTCACTCACTCACTCACTCACTCACTCACTCACTCACTCACTCACTCACTGACTCACTCCCAGTCACTCACTGACTCACTCACTGACTCACTCACTCACTCACTCACTCACTCACTCACTCACTCACTCACTCACTCACTCACTCACTCACTCACTCACTCACTCACTCACTCACTGACTCCCAGTCACTCACTCACTCACTCACTCACTCACTCACTCACTCACTCACTCACTGACTCACTCACTGACTCACTCACTCACTCACTCACTCACTCACTCACTCACTCACTCACTCACTCACTCACTCACTCACTCACTCACTCACTCACTCACTCACTCACTCCAATCACAGTTATATTTACATCTGATTTCCACCATATTTGTATCTATTTATTACAAAAAGATGTGCACTACACATTAGCATTTTCCATTTTTAAAAGTTTGCATTTTGTACTTTAGGTTGTACTTTAGTTTGTATATTGTATATTGTATATTTTGTATGGTGTTTGGACTTTATTCTTTAAACTTTTTTTACTGTATGCAGCACATTCGCATGGGGCTCATACAGAACGAAGCATTTCACTGTAATGTACATTTATATGTGACAAATAAAACAAAACTTTCCCTGAGAATCTGCTCTGAGAATCTGCCCTGAGAATCTGCTCTGAGAATCTGCTCTGAGAATCTGCCCTGAGAATCTGCTCTGAGAATCTGCCCTGAGAATCTGCCCTGAGAATCTGCTCTGAGAATCTGCTCTGAGAATCTGCCCTGAGAATCTGCTCTGAGAATCTGCCCTGAGAATCTGCCCTGAGAATCTGCTCTGAGAATCTGCTCTGAGAATCTGCCCTGAGAATCTGCCCTGAGAATCTGCTCTGAGAATCTGCTCTGAGAATCTGCCCTGAGAATCTGCTCTGAGAATCTGCCCTGAGAATCTGCCCTGAGAATCTGCTCTGAGAATCTGCTCTGAGAATCTGCCCTGAGAATATGCCCTGAGAATCTGCTCTGAGAATCTGCTCTGAGAATCTGCCCTGAGAATCTGCCCTGAGAATCTGCTCTGAGAATCTGCTCTGAGAATCTGCCCTGAGAATCTGCTCTGAGAATCTGCTCTGAGAATCTGCTCTGAGAATCTGCTCTGAGAATCTGCTCTGAGAATCTGCCCTCGTGCTTCAAGAATCAAGAATCAAGAGAATCAAGAGGTGTATTTGTCACATACATACCAGGGCATACAGTGGAATGCGGGTGGTCATGCCCACATTGATTGTGCAAAATACAATAATAAAATAGGTAAGACACAAGATATGCATGGTAAAAAAAGACATGCTAAGTTCCTGAGAAACTGGTTCCTATATACACTACTATACAATATACAATTTACTATTTTAACTCTTTAACTCCTTCTAAACTATACTATACAGTACCTCCTTCCTTTAAAGTGACTTTCTATTTAGCTTCGCTTCTATGGCTGCGCTTTCCTCCTTGTTTTAATTTAGTTTAATTTAAGACTGTTTGTGTGTCAGTGTTTAATGAATTATAAACAAGTTATCGAGGTTTAGACGTAGCACACGCATCATCAGAAGCAGTGGGGGAGGGATGTGTCAGTGGGGGAGGGATGTGGTCTGTCTCCGTCAGACCGGCGGCACTTTGAAGGGAGCTGACTACAAGCTTTATCGGGACAATAATAACGTAGCTTCCGAACAGGCTTGAATGGAGCTTTTGAGTGTGTTTACGTGCACATTAACATTCCAATACTACTCAGGATAGTTGAGCGTTCTGTCTCTGAGCTGGTTGCACGTGGAGACCATATCCTGTTTACAATATAGCTCTGTCTCCCTATCCCCCCCTCTGTCTCTCCGCTTGTGTTTCCACCCAGGTCCTGCAGATGTCCTCGCGTGTGTCCCTCGTGCGCTGGGTGTGTGTCCCCCCCCCCGGCTGTCTTCAATCAGTCATCATCCCCCGGCTGTCTTCAATCAGTCATCATCCCCCGGCTGTCTTCAATCAGTCATCATCCCCCCGGCTGTCTTCAATCAGTCATCTTCCCCTGGCTGTCTTCAATCAGTCATCGCCCCCTGGCTGTCTTCAATCAGTCATCGCCCCCGGCTGTCTTCAATCAGTCATCATCCCCCGGCTGTCTTCAATCAGTCATCATCGCCCCCGGCTGTCTTCAATCAGTCATCATCCCCCGGCTGTCTTCAATCAGTCATCATCGCCCCCGGCTGTCTTCAATCAGTCATCATCGCCCCTGGCTGTCTTCAATCAGTCATCGCCCCCCGGCTGTCTTCAATCAGTCATCGTCCCCCCGGCTGTCTTCAATCAGTCATCATCCCCCGGCTGTCTTCAATCAGTCATCACCCCCCGGCTGTCTTCAATCAGTCATCATCCCCCCGGCTGTCTTCAATCAGTCATCATCCCCCGGCAGTCTTCAATCAGTCATCGCCCCCGGCTGTCTTCAATCAGTCATCATCCCCCCGGCTGTCTTCAATCAGTCATCATCCCCCGGCTGTCTTCAATCAGTCATCATCGCCCCCGGCTGTCTTCAATCAGTCATCATCGCCCCCGGCTGTCTTCAATCAGTCATCATCCCCCGGCTGTCTTCAATCAGTCATCGTCCCCCGGCTGTCTTCAATCAGTCATCATCCCCCCGGCTGTCTTCAATCAGTCATTGTCCCCCCGGCTGTCTTCAATCAGTCATCGCCCCCCCGGCTGTCTTCAATCAGTCATCATCCCCCGGCTGTCTTCAATCAGTCATCATCCCCCGGCTGTCTTCAATCAGTCATCGCCCCCCGGCTGTCTTCAATCAGTCATCATCCCCCGGCTGTCTTCAATCAGTCATCGCCCCCCGGCTGTCTTCAATCAGTCATCATCCCCCGGCTGTCTTCAATCAGTCATCATCGCCCCCGGCTGTCTTCAATCAGTCATCATCCCCCCGGCTGTCTTCAATCAGTCATCGCCCCCGGCTGTCTTCAATCAGTCATCGCCCCCGGCTGTCTTCAATCAGTCATCACCCCCGGCTGTCTTCAATCAGTCATCGCCCCCCCGGCTGTCTTCAATCAGTCATCGCCCCCCGGCTGTCTTCAATCAGTCATCGCCCCCCGGCTGTCTTCAATCAGTCATCGCCTCCCGGCTGTCTTCAATCAGTCATCATCCCCCCGGCTGTCTTCAATCAGTCATCATCCCCCGGCTGTCTTCAATCAGTCATCTTCCCCCGGCTGTCTTCAATCAGTCATCATCGCCCCCGGCTGTCTTCAATCAGTCATCATCGCCCCCGGCTGTCTTCAATCAGTCATCGCCCCCCGGCTGTCTTCAATCAGTCATCGTCCCCCCGGCTGTCTTCAATCAGTCATCATCCCCCGGCTGTCTTCAATCAGTCATCACCCCCCGGCTGTCTTCAATCAGTCATCATCCCCCCGGCTGTCTTCAATCAGTCATCATCCCCCGGCAGTCTTCAATCAGTCATCGCCCCCGGCTGTCTTCAATCAGTCATCATCCCCCCGGCTGTCTTCAATCAGTCATCACCCCCGGCTGTCTTCAATCAGTCATCGCCCCCCGGCTGTCTTCAATCAGTCATCGTCCCCCGGCTGTCTTCAATCAGTCATCATCCCCCGGCTGTCTTCAATCAGTCATCGCCCCCCCGGCTGTCTTCAATCAGTCATCATCCCCCCGGCTGTCTTCAATCAGTCATCGCCCCCGGCTGTCTTCAATCAGTCATCATCCCCCCGGCTGTCTTCAATCAGTCATCATCCCCCGGCTGTCTTCAATCAGTCATCATCGCCCCCGGCTGTCTTCAATCAGTCATCATCCCCCGGCTGTCTTCAATCAGTCATCATCGCCCCCGGCTGTCTTCAATCAGTCATCATCCCCCGGCTGTCTTCAATCAGTCATCATCCCCCGGCTGTCTTCAATCAGTCATCGTCCCCCGGCTGTCTTCAATCAGTCATCATCCCCCCGGCTGTCTTCAATCAGTCATTGTCCCCCCGGCTGTCTTCAATCAGTCATCGCCCCCCCGGCTGTCTTCAATCAGTCATCATCCCCCGGCTGTCTTCAATCAGTCATCGCCCCCCGGCTGTCTTCAATCAGTCATCGCCTCCCGGCTGTCTTCAATCAGTCATCATCCCCCGGCTGTCTTCAATCAGTCATCATCGCCCCCGGCTGTCTTCAATCAGTCATCATCCCCCCGGCTGTCTTCAATCAGTCATCGCCCCCGGCTGTCTTCAATCAGTCATCACCCCCGGCTGTCTTCAATCAGTCATCGCCCCCCCCGGCTGTCTTCAATCAGTCATCGCCCCCCGGCTGTCTTCAATCAGTCATCGCCCCCCGGCTGTCTTCAATCAGTCATCGCCTCCCGGCTGTCTTCAATCAGTCATCATCCCCCCGGCTGTCTTCAATCAGTCATCATCCCCCGGCTGTCTTCAATCAGTCATCTTCCCCCGGCTGTCTTCAATCAGTCATCTTCCCCCGGCTGTCTTCAATCAGTCATCATCCCCCGGCTGTCTTCAATCAGTCATCATCGCCCCCCGGCTGTCTTCAATCAGTCATCGCCCCCCCGGCTGTCTTCAATCAGTCATCGCCTCCCGGCTGTCTTCAATCAGTCATCATCCCCCGGCTGTCTTCAATCAGTCATCGCCTCCCGGCTGTCTTCAATCAGTCATCATCCCCCCGGCTGTCTTCAATCAGTCATCTTCCCCCGGCTGTCTTCAATCAGTCATCGCCCCCCCGGCTGTCTTCAATCAGTCATCGCCCCCCGGCTGTCTTCAATCAGTCATCATCGCCCCCTGGCTGTCTTCAATCAGTCATCATCGCCCCCTGGCTGTCTTCAATCAGTCATCGCCCCCGGCTGTCTTCAATCAGTCATCATCGCCTGGCTGTCTTCAATCAGTCATTACTTTTGTACGTGTGTTGTCGTCCCCAGTTAACGGAACGTAGGCCAAATGCGTCCACATTTTTATAGGATTCTATCACATTTTCATAACAATAGCACCCTGCGCCGTTTTCATTGAGGTTTCTTACAAATTGACGATGCTTTATCTTGTCCTTTATATGCCGATTATCATTAGAATCTTAAATTGTACCATATGTCCCCCTTTAGACAACATATGTAACGCTACCAGCACACTTTTGTTAAGATAATTAGTTAGCCATTCTCGGTCGCTATACCGAGGTCGCAGTAATAGTTTAACGCTGTTCAGATCACGTCGGAGAATTAGACACATCCCAGTGACCTGCGACCTGTGCTAACGCTCTTGGGAAATGCAGTGTTGTAGTTCTCAACATTTTCAGCCTTAAATTTTAAACCAATGCTGCCATCTACTGACAACAAAAAAGTGTTGTCTAATCGTCACCTTGAGAGCTACTTCCGTATACAGCGCCGCCCCAAACCCATTCTAGAGATTCCCACTTTTTGCTGGGAGTGGGGCGTGGCCGTATTTGGTCCCAGACAATAAGAGTGGCTGCAATTGGTCACCGTGACGTTAGTCAGTTCCTCGTAGTCTGAACTGCATTTACAACTTATGCCTCACGTTCACTCACATATTCACACAGCGCTGGCACCATGCCAGGTGCCAACCTGCTCATCGGGAGCAGTTAGGGGTTAAGTGTCTTGCTCAAAGACACGTTGACACACTGCCCCGAGAGGAGCCGGAATCGTACTGGGAACCTTCAGATTATCAGACGTCCGATCTACCTCCTGAGCCACTGTCGCCAGTAGTGTGTGTAGTTCTATTCTGTGTTACAGGTGTCAGTATTCCTGCTGTACCTACTGTATTCCTGCTGTACTTACTGTATTCCTACTGTACTTACTGTATTCCTACTGTATTCCTGCTGTACTTACTGTATTCCTGCTGTACCTACTGTATTCCTGCTGTATTCCTGCTGTACTTACTGTATTCCTGCTGTATTCCTGCTGTACTTACTGTATTCCAGCTGTAGTGTTTGTCTGCACCTGGATCCTCACACCTGTCAATAGCTGGTATAAACTCATGTCTCCACTATGATAAACCTGAGTACGACAGCCGGGATATTGACACCGTGTCCCGTTTACTGTCAGGTCTTACGGTCTGTCCTGACAAATAATAATAGAATACAATAGAATAGATAATAAAATAGACATGATACAAACTACTAAGATAAAATACAATACAATGATAAGCTTACGAATTCAAATTTAAAGAAATGAGAAAGGAAGTGAGACGTGTTCAATGTTGCTTAAAATCCTGTTAATCAAGTCAGTGCGAGTGGGAGGAAAGTGAGGGCGGCCTGAGCCCTGGTGCAGCATGTTGTCCCGTCAACGACAACATGCTGTTGTTGCTGAGAGGCTAAAGGGGTACGGAGGAGCGAGATAGATGGAGCGGCACGGTGGTGCAGTGGTTAATCACTGTGGCCTCACAGCAGGAAGGGTTCGCACCGCAGCAGGGGGCCTTCCCGTGTTGAGTTTGCATGTTCTCCCCTTGTTCCTGTGGGTTTCCTCTGGGTACTCCCACTTACCTCAACACCATAAAATACATGCATGCTAGGTACAAACTCCTTCCACTGTCCTTGAGCAAGGCACTGGCATTAGAACCGGAGTTGGGGCGTCGGACTGTGGCTGCCCCACTGCTCCCAAATAGTTAGGATGGGTCAAATGTAGGGATGTCCGATATTATCGGCCTACCGATATTATCGGCCGATATTGGCATTAAAATGTGATATCGGAAAATATCGGTATCGGTTTTAAATCTTTTACATTTCTATAACCTTTATTTACCCAGGCAAGCAAGTAAGAACAAATTCTGATTTTATTTATTGTCAAAAGTATGCATAATGTTGTGTTAATTCCACGACAAGACATATGTAATGTTAATTACCTGAAATTATTCCGTTTTTTGGCGGGGGAAACCCTGCATATATCGGTATCGGTTGATATCGGTATCGGAAATTAAGAGTTGGACAATATCGGTATCTGTAAAAAAGCATCCCTAGTCAAATGCAGAGGACACATTTAGGCTATAATGTGAAAATGCACTTGACAATAAAGATATTCTATTCTATTCTATAGTAAGTCACTAATTTGCATACAGGGGCAGATAGCTTGACACGTCCTCAGTCCAGTAAATCACGATTGTAAGCAATAACAGTAGTGGGCTGATTTTCTTTTTAGCAGGAGGACCCATACTGTCAAAAGTAGTAGATAGATAGATATAGATGCAAAAAGATTGTCTTGTCAAAAACAACAACTCTTTTCATACGTCCCCATAGCAAAACTCCAGTACAGAACATCATTAATCAAGAAATGAAATACCAGACACACTGAACATGTATGTACACACCGCCATCAATCAGCAGAAAAATACCAGACGTACAGTCAGTCACTGGACACACGCATCTCCTCCTCCTGAAGCAAAGCAGGGATTGTTGTAAGAATCCAGTGGTGGAAAGTCTTTATACTCAAGTACAACTTCAAGCTACTTGTACTTCACGGGATTATTTTCATTTTTAGGGAACTTTATACTTTTACTCCACTACATTTCAAGGGAAATGTTGTACTTTTTTTTTTACTCCTACTACTTTTATCTGAACCCATCTGTTACTAGTTACTTTGAAGAAAATGATTTGGCACAGACAACATGGCAAGAATGGATGAAGATGATATACTTTCACATTTGAAGGCTGTCAACTTCAAGAAGATGTAATCGGAGCAGCATAACTGGACCACATACTGTACCACTTTAACATGACCTTTAATCAGAGCAGCATAACTTGACCACATACCACTTTAATCAGAGCAGCATAACTGGACAACATACCACTTTAACACAACCTTTAATCAGAGCAGCATAACTGGACCACATACCACTTTAACATAACCTTTAATCAGAGCAGCATAACTGGAACACATACCACTTTAACATGACCTTTAATCAGAGCAGCATAACTGGACCACATACCACTTTAACATAACCTTTAATCAGAGCAGCATAACTGGACCACATACCACTTTAACATAACCTTTAATCAGAGCAGCATGACTGGAACACATACCACTTTAACATAACCTTTAATCAGAGCAGCATAACTGGACCAGATACCACTTTAACATAACCTTTAATCAGAGCAGCATAACTGGAACACATACCACTTTAACATAACCTTTAATCAGAGCAGCATGACTGGAACACATACCACTTTAACATAACCTTTAATCAGAGCAGCATAACTGGACCAGATACCACTTTAACATAACCTTTAATCAGAGCAGCACAACTGGACCACATACCACTTTAACATAACCTTTAATCAGAGCAGCATAACTGGACCACATACCACTTTAACATGACCTTTAATCAGAGCAGCACAACTGGACCACATACCACTTTAACACAACCTTTAATCAGAGCAGCATAACTGGAACACATACCACTTTAACATAACCTTTAATCAGAGCAGCATAACTGGACCAGATAACACTTTAACATAACCTTTAATCAGAGCAGCATAACTGGACCACATAACAGTAGCTTTTCACTGCTAACAGCAGCTACTGTAACTACCTAGCTAGTGACGTTACGTGAAAATTAACAAGGTGGATTATTTACCCGAGCACAGGTTTGAAACCCTGAATTTGGAGGAGAAAATGTAAATCAAACGTCTCCGGTGGCTTGGTCCACACCAAGCCGCTGGATATTGTTATAACTCAAACAGCTTGCAAAGGTAACTGTTGTGAAGGATCAGATTAAACCGAATATATATATTTATTTATGGATATATATTTAATAGTATTTGTATATCGTTTGATATCCCCTGTATATTCCTTGTACAATATGCACTGAATATCCCTTTAGTCTACTAAACAGCCCATAATAGTTTCATTCTACCATTGGACGAGAACCTGGCGCCAGCAGCCATACCCCTAGGTTCAAGTTCAATCGTGCCGACCAACATGTCGTGGCAAGCCCGGTTCCGCGTAGGAATACGTCTGGCGAAATACGAATGGTACTATTTGTTCACAGCGCATATATATATGGCGCAAGTAAAGTAGAACTTTCTTTTAGTCCATTAGTTCTTTACCCTCCAACCTAGTAACAGACGCGAAGCCTCACCCACGACGCACGTGTGGTGCAGTAAGGCCTACTTGGCCTCAGAATAGGCATTGAGATATCGTGTGGATTAATAGTTGAATTGTCATAGTTTGGCACTATACCGTCGAGTTGGACGTATTTCTATTAAGCTAATAATAGTCTATTATGTATGGTGCATCGTTCGGTTAGAGTTATAAAGTGAGCAGCACCCCCATCGTTCCTGACGTTATCTGGAGTCTTAACCAGGCTGGGCAGACCACTTGTGGTGCTTGCATCCGAGGAGCTCCGGGCCAGGACGAGTGGACCTGTACATTGGATTACTTTACCCGGACGACGGCGAGCCTTCCACGGCTTGGATTATCTACATGCTTTGGGTGCTTTGATTATTCCATGGATAACGGCCAACACTGCTGAGTGTTGGAACTACCCCCCGGAGAGGAGTCCAGGTGAGACGGCGCTCTACACCAGTGAGGTCGCCTCACGTCTCTCCGTTGTGGACCGGCAGCTACCGTCCACCAGAGGGTCCAGCTGTATTCATCTGCGGACCGAGGTTCTGTGGGCATCGTGTTCAGGACTCTGAATTCTCCCAAGAAATCGTCGGCCAGATGGGATACCGCCAGCGGCTCTTCTAACCCCCCCTCCTACTGTCTTACAACCAGCGGGACCCCCCCCCCCTTAGTGTATCCAGCTATAATCATTTAAGTACCATCGCTATAGTTCCCTAAAGAACCAGGTTGTATATTTGCTCCCTGCGTAACCAGAGATTGGACATTCAATGTTGATTTACCTACGAATACTCATTTGCCATACAAGTGCATTTCAAATCATAAATGTCATCAAGTGAACGTTGTATATACCCTTTGCTATATAAAATATTCGATTTGTACATTTGTGTGGACTTCGTTTCATCAGGTGGGAAAGTGTTCATCATATCTATATCATGTACTGGATGGCCAGAAGTTAAAGTACAAGAGGTAGTGGTTTAATAATACCATACTTATCAATACAGTCAGGGAATTGTACCCCTCAGTTACAGTAACCGTTAACATCCATCCATGAGAACAACCTAGAAGAGGCTTTTACTGAGACCGTCAGTCTGCTGAAAAATCATCATAACAACTCCTATGACGACATCTGAGTCAGAGAGGAACTTTAAAGAGGATAAAAATGTTTACTCACAATACCATGGGACAGCATCGAAAGCCAGCGCTGCCTTTCTCTTCAAGTGAGCCCACAGCTTTGGTGAGTGATATTTGATCATCCTGATGTTTATAGGCAATGCTGTTGTGACGAATCGCTTGATGATGGCAGTGTCATGTTTAAAGACACGGTTGTTGTCATAATGTGGTTGTGTCATAGAATGTGTGCTTTGGTGTGGCCTTCAGTGGCGTTGAGCTCTACAATAGCAGTTAATTGAATCCATCACAAAGTGCAAACGAAATCATCAGAACGCAATAAATAAGGTGTTTATTTTTTTTTACACTAAAAAAACATCCGCTTTTGGATCGAGGACGGAATGCTCCCAATCACTGGAATACACAAACGGCATGTGTAGAATGCATACTTTTACTTTAGATACTTACTGTAAGTACATTCAATAGCAAAACGTATATCTACTTTTACTGAAGTAGAATTTGAATGTTGGACTTTTACCACAGTACTCATTTATCTGGGTATTTCTACTTTTACTCGAGTAAAGGAACTGTGTATACTGTACTTCCTCCACCACTGTAAGAATCCACGATAAATACCAAAGCTGCACTAGAAACGGTTACGCAATTCCCAATGGTTATTGTGAGCTTTCAAACAGGTGTGACGGACTGTAACGAGACGGCGATGGGTCTCTGAGGCGTGTGGACACACTGAAGGCCGGAGACGCTCCTCTTACGGCCCCCCACTCCTCGTCGTGATTTATGAAGGTATGCGAAGCTCTTGCATTTGCCTCACAGCCCCAAACCAAAGAACTCCTGAAAATTCATTTAATTTAATTTTTAATTTATTCGTACAGTAACAGTACATATTAATATGCTCCACTGAATTCCAAGGCCGAAAGGAACGGGAAGAAGAAAATTCTAAATTTGTACCTGCCCCTACACACATAGACTGATAGACTAATTGCAATGTTTACCAAACCAAACAGAATGTACTGTACATACTTATTTTGCAAACAAATTGAAACGTCAACACAATTAAATTAACATAACTAAATACATTTTGTGTATCTTTCAGTTAAATGACATATTTAGGTTAATTCATTTATACACACACACACACACACACACACACACACACACACACACACACACACACACACACACACACACACACACACACACACACACACACACACACACACACACACACACACACACATTTATCTATATATTTATATAATGTATTATTTTATACTTCTATATATTATATAATTGTATTATTTTAATTTTATTATAATATAACTAAATCATACTATTTATACTACACTATATTTATATATACAGTATTATTCGAATTGGAAACAAATGTTGCCGGTTTGTGTTGTTCCAGGATGAATACGGTCCAGGAGCACTAACTAACCACGCTCGCAGTGCTTAGAGCGCATCTCCGCAGTGTACTTGTACCACTGTCCTCCGCGGTGATGTAAGCACTATCGGGTCTGCTGCTTGTTGAAAAGAGTGAATGAATGAATGAATGAATGAATGAATGAATTAATGAAAACTTTATTAACAGATTGCAGAATGGGTACAATACAGTACGGCTCAATACACACAATTGTTAAGGGGATGCAGACCAGAGAAAGACGTTTGTCTTGTTTACATCAGGGTCCCCCATTTTCAATTCATAGAGACATTTACAGTATGACATACACAACATACCGAGCACTTCACTTTACAATGAGGATTCACGAAACGACCCGCCCCCTGTCAGTAGGAACTCTGTTTGAATCAATCAATCAATCAGATTTTTTTTTATATAGCACGTTTTACATGACACGAGCCAAACAAAGTGCTTTACAAAGGCAGGTAAAGGCAGACAAGTCATACAACATAAACATGGAACAGATGTGCAAAAACTAAATTGCACATCAGTACAATAGCTCAGGCAAGGTACAGGTCAGGATCAAGGACACGCTAGAGAATAAAGGTATGTTTTGAGCTGGGATTTACAGGACTCGATCGAGGGGGCAAGACGGACTGAGGTAGGGAGGACACTGTTCCACAGCCTGGGGGCTGCAGCAGACAAAGCACGTGGCCCCTGGTCTTGAGATTGGCCCTCTGTTCCTTAAGTCGCCCCTGATTTGTTTCAATTGTTGTGTACTCGTGACGCACAACGAGTTTGCGATCAATAGAACGTCAGTATAAGACCCGAACCTGACGTTAGATCCATAGAACTCAGTATCAGACTCTAACCTGACGTGTTAGTGGTTCCCAAACTGTGGTGCGCGCACCCCTTGTGGTGCGCGAGCGCCCTCTAGGTGGTGCGTGACATGAAAAGGCTAATGGTGGTAAAAAAAAATAAAAAATTACAATAAAGTTTCATAAAAATCTTAGTCAAACCTTTAGTATTATGGATATTAAACATGCTGGCAGAGTACATGCATCCATGTTGTCGTGAACATTTTAATTAAATAAAGAAATTCCCTATCCATAGTCGCCGTGGGAAGAGATAAAATAAAAAATAAAATCTGTGCACGGAGACCAGCAACAATTTTTTCTAACAGAAACCCATTGGGGGGTGCGTCAGCTAGGTCGGGAGGTGATAGGGGGTGCATGGCCAAACACTTTTGGGAACTGCAGTTAGATCCATAGAACGTCAGTATAAGACCCTAACCTGACGTGTTAGATCCATAGAACATCAGTATAAGACCCTAACCTGACGTGTTAGATCCATAGAATGCCAGTATCAGAGGATGCTCAATGACTCTATGCAACACTAACACATCCATCTACATTAATTGCACACACATCCACATGCACACGCTCACTTTAAACATTCACCATTAACATTCACTTTAGACACTTTAAACACTTTTTAACACTACACCATATTTGATCTATTTATTACAAAAGGATTTGCACTACATCTCTACCTAATTTTTGCAATTCTGCATTGTTTGCATTTGGCACTTTAGTTTTGTATATTGTATATTTTGCATAGTGTTTGGACTTTATTCTTTTTACAATTTTTTTTACTGCATGAAGCACAATCTCAGGAGGCTCATACACAACCAAGCATTATACTGTAATGTACATGTATGTACCTTATATGTGACAAATAAAAACAAAACTCGAAACTCAGCACAGCGATCGTCTCCGAGTTACAAAACCAAGCACGTCTGTGAACCCCCCCCCCCCCCCCCCGCTCACCTGCGAGAGGACGACGAGGGGAAAAGAGCGTTATGCAACGAGCCCGTAAAAGTCGTCCACTTCTGGGTCAAGCTTTCTTAACATGACAGAAGTTATGGCTCGTACCTCAAAGGGAAATGTAAAACGTGACACCACCTGTCATTTTAATAAGTAGCTACTATAGGCCCGGGGGAGCGGAGCGGCAGGACCCAACAGTGCCGCTTAAACTCCCGAGTCGACTTCCCCTTTAATGGTTATGACATGGAACCGAGGCCTGCCAGCTTTTAATGGGTTTGATTTCCACAAGGGCCACCCACACGAGAGCGGCAAGTCCCTCCTGGGGACCGCGAGCCGGCACTGGGGACGAGAGCTGGGAGACCCACGTTACTGACCAGACAGTCACACTCTGTATCAGTGATGGCTGTTTACTGCAGAGTGGAGGGACTGGGAGACCCATGTTACTGACCAGACACTCTATATCAGTGATGGCTGTTTACTGCAGAGCGGAGGGACCTGGAGACCCACGTTACTGACCAGACACTCTGTATCAGTGTTGGCTGTTTACTGCAGAGCAAAGGGACTGGGAGACTTACTGAACAAACACTCTGTATCAGTGATGGCTGTCGGAATGTAGAGCTATTGAACACTTTATTTTTATTTATTTTTCTCTGATTTTCTCACCGTCCCAATTAGTCGTTGTGCCAATTCCCCCCCCTCCCCTACCTGGCTGCTGTATGCATGTTCTCCCACAAGTCGGTACAAGGCGTCCCGAGTCAATCGCACGCTTCCTCCGAGACGTGCGCCGACAGCCAGTGACGTCTTTTCACTTGGCAGCGAGGACTCTCATTGGTGTAACGCATGGGAGGGCACGCTATCTCCACCAAGTCCTGCCCCGCTTAGCAAGCGCCGAGACCTGACCTGTAGGCGTCGCTGTCCACAACGCCAGATTCCCACCCGCCAGCTTTCCCACCCCCTAATACTGCCAATTGTATTAGTGTGAACGGCCAGCCAAGCTGGTGGCAACGCCGAGAGCTGGACTCTAACCCAGCATCTCCTGCGTTGGTGACGAGCGCAATCTCCGCTACGCCACCTGACATTTAACACTTATTTTAACCAAAAATACACCTTACAGCACCTTTAACAACATCCAGGATTTAGTAACACATGCTCACCGTCAAGAAAAAGAATATCAGCGCTCGAAATCTCATTTCAGTCTGAGTTTAAGTCTCACCAGAGAAACAATCAGATTTCACAGGACGACTTCCTGCCTGAAGTAGCAACATTATCATGTTGATGTTGTGACCAGGATTGATGTATTTCACCACAGAAGAAGAGGCAATGACTTGCTGAACCACCAGCCACTAATGCAGAGACAACAGTTACTAACCTTGTGTGGTGTTCTTATTTCTGTTAGTTACTCAGCCATTTAAAAAAACATTACTGGGATTTAAAAACAATAAAGCCATTGTGTAAAAATATACACAACATTGTACCGACTTCGCCAGCAAGGTGTCGGAAACAGCTCTTTATTGCACATGGGCCAGATTATGCGAAGGCACAGTTAGCTACGTCACAGTACGTGCTGCTCTATGCACTGTCAGGCACCGAGAGACCGCACTCTCAGGTGTGCTCCCCCCCTACCTCTGATGACAACAGCCCGTCCCCTCGTCCTCCTCACCCGCCCCCCCCCACCTACCCCACCCCCAAAACTCCAGCCCTGACCGAACAGCTGGAGTCAACCCAACACCCACCTTCATCACAACGGATCGGGTAAGAAGGCAGTTCTCCAGGGTCAAGGTGAATAAAGCCAGAGGGCCAGACAACATCAACCCCAGAGTGCTGAAGGCGTGCGCTGAGGAGCTGGCGGACACATTCCGGACACATTCTTTTTCGCTGTGGTATGCTGGGGGGGGCAACACCAACACAGACAAAATAAACAAACTGGTAAAAAAAGCAAGCTCTGTGGTGGGAGCGGACCTGGACGCGTTTTCCTTAATGCCAAGCAAGCAGTGCAAAAATGCTTCCGCATTCGTCACCGCACGCCAGTGCGGTAAAACGCCCTTCTTTTCAGACAAATGCTACCGTGCGTGCACCGGCGGCGGCGTGCTCGCTCAGGTGCGTGCGTGCGCCGGCGTGCTCGCGCGAGGTGCCCGCGCATGCGCATGAGATCCCGCCTTGGTTCGACACGAGCGGAGCTCAATATATATAAGTCACCGCCCCTTATTCAGTATCTAGCAATAGCTCAATTGGCAAGGCCACATGGCTGTGGATCCTATGGCTCGTTTGCTGGCGAGTTCGAATCCCATCGAAAATATTTTTTAACGTGATTTTTTTTTAACGTGTATTCTTTCGCCGGTTAAGGTTAGGCATGGTTAAGGTTAAGGTTAAGGTTAGGCATTGTTTCGGAGTTGGTTAAGGTTAGAACGGTTAAGTTTAGGCGCTGTTAAGGAGCTGGTTAAGGTTAGAGTTTGTCAAAGAGAATGGCAATATAATTTCTATGGTTAAGGTTAGGCATGGTTAAGGTTAAGGTTAAGGTTAGGCATTGTTTCGGAGTTGGTTAAGGTTAGAACGGTTAAGTTTAGGCGTTGTTAAGGAGCTGGTTAAGGTTAGAGTTTGTCAAAGAGAATGGCAATAGACAGCCTATTTCCGCGCGACCTGGGCGCTGGGCGGCGGAAAATGAAAGGCGCATTACTGCACGCCACTACGGTAAATTTTTGCACTGCTTGCTTGGCATAAAGCTACACGCGACCTGGACAGTCTGGAGGTGGTGGCAGAGGGGAGGATGAGGAGGAAGCTGCATGCAGGCACGTTGGAACTTTAAATCGGTAGGGGGTGCGGCCTTTGAGATTATTATTATTTTCGGGACACATTTCCTTTAGTCTAGCCTGTACCGTACCCCCCAGACATGTTGCTGGCCCCGTCAAAACAGTATCCTATCAGCCTCTCCATGGGCAGGTCGAGGCGTAAAAGAATGTCTTTTATACACAAAAACAGTGTCTCGGCTGTTGTGTCTGGGCCGGGTATTGTAAAAACCCCAAAAGTTCTGAGCTTCCAAGTTGTCATCGGCGAACTGTATATTACACGAGAATTGTTCTTTTCCAGTGACATCAGTGGTTCCGTCAGCGCTCAAGCCAAAGAATGGGCTTTTGGATGCTTTGCCTCTAATTTGTCGCTGAATATCATGGGCAAACAGCTGTAAGATTTCGTTTTGGATGTTCTGATATTTTTATTTTCTGCGAGTGAGACATTCTGTGCTAGCAAAGTCTGACTACTAGCTAAAATCGACTGACTGCGCAAGCACTGTATCACAGTAGCTCAGTGGTTCGTGGCACGTGGGAAGGGCGGAGACGGGAGGTGAATACAATTAGTTGTTTCACCTGTCATTCAATCAGTCTGTGACAGTCTGTCATCACTCGAAAATCTACTCTGCTGCAATCTTGTCGGTTTTACACGTATGATTGTGTACGTACAGTAGTGTAATGAATGAATGAAAACTTTATTTAACATATTGGAGAATGGCTACAATACAGTACGGCTCAATACACACAATATTAAAATGGTGAAGTACTTTGAGCAGGATAAACTTATAATATACAGTGTTACAGTTATACAGTTACAGTATATAATATACAAATATATAAATACTGTCATAAAAAAAAGAAAACATTTATAAAAAAAAATTTGATAAAAAATGATATTTAAAAAAAATTGTTTATTCTTTTGCACCCCCCCTTCCAACGTGCCTGGCTGCATGCTATCCTTGAGAACCCCTGCCACCCCCTCTATGATGAGCTGACCGCAATGCGGTCCACGTTTAGCCACAGACTCATCCCCCCCCGACATACCACAAAGCGCTTTGGGCAGTCCTTTGTGCCGGTGGCAATCAGGCTCCACAACCAAGCAGGGCCAGTACGGGCCAACTGCCGTGGACTGGAGGAGCTGGGTTGTGGACTGTAACCAATTAATTTAATTAGTTAACAACACATTCATGATTGGACTTGTTTCTTTTTCTTTTTCACCACTTTCTTAGCTCTTTTTAGTCCTATTTTAGCTATTTTTATCCCTGTGTACTTGTCCATCTTGTTTTTAACACATACTAATAAGTGTATATGTATAAACAGTTTTTTTAATTGCGGTTTTTAAATTGCTGTTATACTGTTTATGCTGTAAAGGACATCTGAATCTCCCCTCGGGGATAAATAAAGGTTTTCAATTCAATTAAATTCCCCTTAGCCCCCGCCCCTCACCCATGAACCCACCAACCCCAGGGCACCTTCATCAAACACAAAAGAAGCCCCAAGCTTAGTGGACCATGAATGATTGACAGTAACCCCCCCCCCCCCCCCCTCAGTACCCACATACATATATATATATATCAGATATACATTAACTAGGGTTGCTACAATATGTTAACCTTATCTCAATTACAAGCAATCTAGATGCCATATTATGGTTTTTACCTGTTTATCAATTAAAGTGCTATTCGTTTTTTGATAAAAATGTGTGTCTGTAAAAAAGATGATCCATTATAATCAAGATGTGAATGGAATAAATCGTGTTTATCTTGAAGAATATAAATGAAACCAGGTGTAGGAACACAGTTAACCTTTTTGTTTTATCTTTACCATATTTACTTGTTTTCACCTACAACTTACACACGTTCTGGTCCAGTGGATCAAATCACTATACATGTAATATGGTGTATGTAATATTAATGTGTAGAGGGGGGGGGGGGGGGTGGCACAGTCTGTACTCAATGAAAATGTGTTATTTTACATGTTCTTCACCGAAAATGAGCCTTTAGGGCTTTATGTGATTGGTTGTTTGTCACAGTAGAGAAGGATCGTCTATATGGTAGAGCTTTATGTGATTGGTTGTTAGATTGGTTGAGCTTTATGTAATTGGTTGTTAGATTGGTAGAGCTTTATGTGATTGGTCGTTAGATTGGTATGCTTCATGTGATTGGTTGTTAGATTGGTAGAGCTTTATGTGATTGGTTGTTAGATTGGTAGAGCTTTATGTGATTGGTTGTTAGATTGGTATGCTTCATGTGATTGGTTGTTAGATTGGTAGAGCTTTATGTGATTGGTTGTTAGATTGGTATGCTTCATGTGATTGGTTGTTAGATTGGTTCATGTGATTGGTTGTTAGATTGGTAGGCGTCATGTGATTGGTTGTTAGATTGGTAGGCTTCATGTGATTGGTTGTAAGATTGGTAGGCTTCATGTGATTGGTTGTTAGATTGGTAGGCTTCATGTGATTGGTTGTTAGATTGGTAGGCTTCATGTGATTGGTTGTAAGATTGGTAGGCTCTCTAAATTGGCTACAAAGTAAACTCAAGGCCATTAAGTAAAATGTTGGCTTTGCCCCAAAATATAGTTTTCTGCCAAGTAAGTGATTTAAGATAGGATAAAATATTGCTTTATTGATACCCTTGGGGAAATTCAAGCGTTATAGCAGCATGGGGAGGGGGGAGGGGATGTACAGGTATGGGCAGGGTAATAGAAAGACATAAATATAGGCAATCAAATTTGATCTGAATATAAAAATATGAGGATAAAATAAACAGTGTAAACAATATAATTAACTCTGAATTGAAAAATATGAAAAAAATAAACGAAGGTGCAGGTCTGTATGCCCTATCGGTTATATTATACGTTATAATAAAGGTAGGCAATAAATAATTAGGCAATACAAAATAAAGAAAAGAATAAATCGCAATAAGGGATTTATATGCAATTATCTGATTTACCTGGGAGCATTTTATGACAAAAAATAATACGAGACAAAAGAAAATAAACACATGAAATAAATAAATACAAATGTTTTAAACTGAGTCACTTCCAGGTTTGCATGTATTCTTTACGACATGAAGCACTATCTGTTGGAACGTCTCGTCCGGAAGGGTCCGACTTCACCAGACATTCAATGCTCTTAATGGTGTTATTGACGTTGACAGTAACATGTGCCGTGTTGGCAGTGGAGCGCTGGGAACACGCTTCACTAGCGATGTTGATGCTGACGGTCAGGCGCGTAGCCTTGGCTGCTTCCAACATGTTACTGTCTCCTGAGGTGGTTAGGACTGTGTGTTCCCTCGCTCTGTGCTCTGTCCTTACTCCAATATTCCCTCAGTCCGTTGTGCTCTTAGAACAGTTTTTTATTTATCTATGTATTTATTTATTTATGTTGCAATTTTAGGCACTAAAATGTTCCCTCATTTAAATGTTCCCTTACAGTATTCCCCCTGCTGTTCCCTCAACCTTATGTCAGCTCAGTGTATGTTCCCTCAACTTCAAGTTCAAAGGGCCTGTCATAACATTATATTATATATACATAATATTATATAAATAATATGATATTACATAATAGTATATATAAGGACTCCTACAAAGGACCTGTCATAACATTATAGACATCTACAAAGGATCTGTCATAACATTATAGACATCTACAAAGGATCTGTCATAACATTATATATATATATCTACAAAGGACCTGTCATAACATTATAGACATCTACAAAGGATCTGTCATAACATTATATATATCTACAAAGGACCTGTCATAACATGATATATATATATATCTACAAAGGACCTGTCATAACATTATAGACATCTACAAAGGACCTGTCATAACATGATATATATATATCTACAAAGGACCTGTCATAACATGATATATATATATCTACAAAGGACCTGTCATAACATGATATATATATATATCTACAAAGGACCTGTCATAACATGATATATATATATATCTACAAAGGACCTGTCATAACATGATATATATATATCTACAAAGGACCTGTCATAACATTATAGACATCTACAAAGGACCTGTCATAACATGATATATATATCTACAAAGGACCTGTCATAACATAATACATGATATATATATATATATATATATATATATATATATATATATATATATATATATATATATATATATATATATATATATATATATATCTACAAAGGACCTGTCATAACATTATAGACATCTATGAAGTACCTGTCATAACATTATATACATCTACAAAGGACCTGTCGTAACATTATATATATATCTACAAAGGACCTGTCATAACATTATATATATCTACAAAGGACCTGTCATAACATGATATCTACAAAGGACCTGTCATGACATCATATCTACAATGGACCTGTCATGACATTATACCCAGTGAGTAAAGGTTCCTTCAAGACGATCAGATCCAGTGTATTTTAAATTTTTTCAATATTTACACCTCATTCCAGATTTACTGTTATACGCGTCCGTTCGGGCGGTCCTGTGGGCACTGAGATCAAAGGCACACGGGGACCAAAACAAGTCTGCTTTCATTGAGTGGAGTTGAAGGTCTGTAATGAAGGACCGGGGCTGACAGGTGTGTTGGCTTACACAGCACCCCACCTCCAGGGGCGTTGCAGGCATTGCTCGCCCCACTCAACTGGCCCTATCAGTGGAGGCGTAACGAGCTCTAATCCCCCTGGAAATCACCAACAGAGGATATTACACGTCGTGTACGCTGGGGCTAGCATGCTGAGACCGCCGGAGCCTCCCTCCCCCGCACGCCCGGCGGCGAGGGGCTTTAAACATTACCGCAGCTTTTCTCACACGCAGAGTTCACAGAGACTTGGTAGTATTTCAAGTATTTTTACTCAAGTACTGTACTTGAGGTACTTGTATTTTTTACGTTTAGTGTTTTAATTTGAGGGAACTTTGTACTTTAAAAGTATTTTTACTCAAGTACTGCACTTGAGGTACTTGTACTTTACGTTTAGTGTTTTCATTTTAATGGAACTTTGTACTTTAACTTTGTACTTGTGACTTTTACTTCACTACATTTCAAAGGGAATATTGTACTCTTTACTCCATTACATGTATCTGAAGCCATCAGTTACTACTTTGAAGACAAATATTTTGCATAGAAAAACATGGCAACAATTTATGAAGCCTGCCAACTTCAAGAGGACGTAATCAGAGCAGCGTAACTGGACCACATACCACTTTAACATAAGCTTCAGAAGTGGGTTTGTGGGTTGAATGCTCCCAAGCACTGGAATACACACACGTCACGTAGAATGCATACTTTTACTTTAGACACTTAACTACATTCAATATCGAATACTTCTCAACTTTTACTTAAGTCAAATTTTTTTAATAGAGGACTTTTACTTTTACCAGAGTACTACAGTATTTTATCTGGGTATTTCTACTTTTACTTAAGTAAAGGAACGGTGAGCTTCTCCCACCACGGCCTGGCTGTGAAGTGAACTGGCTGGAATGAGGTTTGATGGGTTCATGGGGGTTTCGGGACCTCTTTAGAAATCGCTGTAATTGGCCTCAGACTTAGCGAGTCTCCTTCTGGTGCCGTTAGGAGAGGAGTCTTAAAATACCACAGTGGTGTTTTGAAAATGAAAAACGCTTACTTGAAAGTAAGTAGTGTTGTAGTCGGCTCATTGATCAAACCCTGCGGCGGATTCATTTGTCACCGACTCCTCGATGATAGTGGAGGAGGAGGAAGGAGAGAGTGTTGCTCCTTCACTTTCCCCCCCTCCGTCCAGATGTTCCCAGGCCGCCTAGAGATCCAGAGACCGGCAAGCAACCATCCCGTCACGAGCCAAGAAAACGTCTGTTTTAATTCTCTTAGATCTCTGTGTCGCATAACAATGCTGTTTGACCGTGAAATTCTCCCTGACAAACTAAAAGAGATGGACTCCTCTGCTCTGCTCCTAACCCCGATACCCGTGGGAGTTGGCTCGCACTGTTGTCTTCTCCCAAAGGGTCCTGTGTAGCTCCGTAGCAGGGTTCCACCAGGAGGTGGGGTCCCAACTGCGTCAATATTTTAGGCAACCAACTTGTGTTCAGCGTTTCTCTGATTGGCCACTACGCCCATGTGACCGCGGCAGCGCGAGAGAGCGGCAGTGCGGAAATGGGCTGCATTCTATTGCCATTCTCTGCGACAAACTCTAACCTTAACCAACTCCGAAACAGCGCCTAAACTTAACCCTTCTAACCTTAACCAACTCCGAAACAATGTCTAACCTTAACCCTAACCTTAACCAACTCCGAAACAATGCCTAAACTTAACCATAACCTTAACCAACTCCGAAAGAATATTGCCATGCTCTAAGACAAACTCTAACCTTAACCAACTCCGAAACAGCGCCTAAACTTAACCCTTCTAACCTTAACCAACTCCGAAACAGCGCCTAAACTTAACCCTAACCTTAACCAACTCCGAAACAATGCCTAAACTTAACCGGCGAAAGAATGCATGTTAAAAAAAAAATAACGCACCAACGCACTGCAGGATCCACAGCAAGGCGGCGAACCAGTTGAGCTAACCATCGATGTTAAAAGAGGGGGAATTACGGCTACATAATGCTGCCGCGGCAGAGCTCCGCGGCAGAGCGGCTCTGCCGCTGCCGCGTTGCCGCGGGGGCGTGGCTAGACGCAAGTTGGTTACCTTAAATAATTAAGCGTCCCAACTAGGCCAACCTCCACAGAGACTGCACACGGAATGTGGCTTCCTTCCAAGCAATATACTTGCAATAGGTCTAGCGGTTCACAACGCGGTGGTACCACCCTATGGGGGGCGTTCAGAGAGTGTTGGTACCACCCCCCAGGGGGCGTTCAGAGAGTGTTGATACCACCCCCCAGGGGGCGTTCAGAGAGTGTTGGTACCACCCCACCAGGGGGCGTTCAGAGAGTGTTGGTACCACCCCACCAGGGGGCGTTCAGAGAGTGTTGGTACCACCCCCCAGGGGGCGTTCAGAGAGTGTTGGTACCACCCCCCAGGGGGCGTTCAGAGAGTGTTGGTACCACCCCCCAGGGGGCGCTCAGAGAGTGTTGGTACCACCCCACAGGGGGCGTTCAGAGAGTGTTGGTACCACCCCCCAGGGGGCGTTCAGAGAGTGTTGGTACCACCCCACAGGGGGCGTTCAGAGAGTGTTGGTACCAGCCCACAGGGGGCGTTCAGAGAGTGTTGGTACCACCCCACGTATTAGGATGGGGGGGCGTTATGGAACATGGACACCAGATGGGGGGGGGGGGGGGGGGGGCGTTATGGAACATGGACGTCAGATAGGGAGGGTGTTATGGGACATGGACGTGAGATAGGGGGGCGTTATTGAACATTGACATCAGATAGGGGGGGGGGGGGGGCATTATGGGACATGGACGTCAGATAGAGATATTTTTTTAGGGTTCCTCCAGTTTTCTCTGAACTAGGAAAAACTACTTTTTCCTTTGATGCTTCCAACACCTGGAATGTCCTCCAACTGACTATGAAGCTGAAGGTTCTTCTTTCTTTTGCTGCATTTAAAAGTACGATCTCTTGTAACTACATGTATCTTCGAAGATTTTTTATTGTTTATTCTTATTATAAACTGTGTCTTTGTTTCAAGTTTCAAGTTTCAAGTTTCTTTAATAGTTGTCATACAGAAGTACAGAATACTTTCATACAAAATGCTTCTTACTGTTACGCTCCAGAGACTGTGCTAGACAAGATAGTATCAAATAACATAGTATAGCATGTAATTTAGAAGAAGAAATGAGGTCACAGTGTTCGGTATAGACATATGTACAATGTTCTGAGTTACCATATAATATACAATACTATGCAGTGTACTAATGTACAGTACTATATAGTGCAAAGCAGAAATGGGATGAGGTACAATTTACAGTAAGGTGTACGAGTTGTAGTGCAATCCTTCATCAATAAATATAAAGTGTGGGGAGTGGGTGCTACAGTGTGTTTGTTTAAAGTGGGTGTGTGCTATAAAGTGTGTGGAGTGGGTGCTACAGTGTGTTTGTTTAAAGTGAGTGTGTGCGTGTGGATGTGTGTGCTATGTGCGTTTGGTGGTTGTTGTTGTGTAGTGTTCATTGTTCGTTTAGCAGCCTGATGGCCTGGGGATAGAAGCTTCTTCTGAGTCTTTCTGTGCTCGCCTTGAGACTCCGGTATCGCTTGCCTGACCGCAGCAGTTCAAAGAGGCAGTTGTTCGGGTGACTGGAGTCTTTAATGATTCTCTTAGCCTTGCCCTTGCAATGCTTGTTGTAAATGTTCTGGAGGGTGGGGAGCCCCCCTCCAATTGTGCGTTCGGCTGAACGTGTCACTCTTTGTAGTCTGCTTCGGTCTTGTGCAGTGCTATTCCCAAACCAGGAGGTGATGTTGCCGGTCAAGATGCTCTCTATTGTACATGAGTAGAAGTTCTTAAGGATCTTCTGACTGACTTGGAACTTCCTTAGGCGCCTGAGGAAGTAGAGGCGTTGTCGTGCCTTCTTCACAACACTGTCAATGTGTGTGGTCCATGTCAAGTCCTCGGATATGTAGGCTCCGAGGTACTTAAAGCTGTTGACTCTCTCAACCGGTGCCCCGTCGATGCTGAGGGGGCTGTAGTCCTTGACCCCCGACCTCCTGAAGTCCACAATCATCTCCTTTGTTTTGCTGACGTTCAGGGAGAGGCTGTTTTCCTGGCACCATCCCGCCAGGACCTTGACCTCTTCCAGGTAGGCCCTCTCGTCGTTGGCAGAGATCAGGCCCACCACCACTGTGTCGTCAGCAAATTTGATGATTGTATTGCTACTCCGCTGAGCCACACAGTCGTGTGTGTACAGGGAGTAAGGGGACTCAGAACACAGCCCTGGGGGGGCCCCTATGTTGAGGGTGATGGATGAGGAGGTGCAGTTGCCTGCTCTCACCACCTGGGGTCTGCCAGTCAGGAAGTCCAAGACCCACTGGCAGAGGTCATAGTTCAAGCCCAGGTCCCTGAGCTTGGCTATGAGTATGGAGGGGACTATGGTATTGAATGCCGAGCTGTAGTCGATGAATAGCATTCTCACATAGTTCCCCTGCCTCTTGTCCAGGTGTGATGCTGCTGTGTGCAGCACATGGGCTATGGCGTCCTCCGTGGACCTGTTGGGGCGGTATGCAATTGCAAGGCGGGGGTCCATGTTGATGGGGAGGGAGGAGCAGATGTAGCCCTTTACTAGCTTCTCAAAGCACTTCATGGCTATGGAGGTGAGAGCTACAGGGCGGTAGTCGTTGAGGCAAGCAGGCTTGGATTTTTTGGGTACAGGGATAATAGTGGACTTCTTCAGGCAGGTGGGGATGACAGCCTGTTCTAAGGACTAAGGACAGGTTAAATATGTCAGTGAATACTGGGGCCAGTTGGTCGGCACAGACTTTTAGGACGCGGCCGGGGATGCCGTCCGGACCTGCTGCCTTCCTGATATTCACTTTTTTAAAGGTCCGCCTCACCTCATGCTCTGTTACCCTGAACACTGCGCCTCCATCAGCAGCCGACCCCCCCCCCCCCCATTGCCGTGGCTTGTGAGCTGGTGTTGTTATTACCAGCACCAGTCTTTGTTTTGAAAGCTTGTTGTCGCTGTAAATGAGGGTAACCACAGTGTCTTACGACTTGAAATGAAATCTGTAGATACCAGCCAGGTCATGCTACCTCCCTGAGAAAAGAGGGTAATCACTCAAATTCGTTTTTGTTTTGCCTTTTCTATCTTTTCCTCCCATCCCCCAATTTAGTCGTTCAGCCAATTCCCTTCCTGGTCGTTGCACTGCCCTACTGTTAATAATAATAATAATAATAATGTTTTCCTTCGGTCATGACGTTCTTTATCAGGGGGTGTGTCTTGGATGGGGATGTGGTGTGGATTGATGTGTGGGGTGTTTGGGGGACTGGCTGTTCCAGGGGTTTCACATGCTTTCGAGCAACACTGTCTGTGCCGCCCCTTTGCCTCAAATAGATCCGCCATCAGCTCTATTTTTAATCTTTCAAAATGTTCAGTTGCTATCGCATGCACTTATCTGTGTTTACTTTCATTACACATATGAGTGCATGCTTACCAACTGTTCGCCTGTTTTACTGCAACACTACTATCACCGACATCTAAGAAGGGAGATCCCCCCTTGAATGGCCCTTCTAAGGTTTCTCTCCTCCACATTGCCTGTGGTGCATTTTTTCCTATTGCTAGGTTATAGTGAGTTTTTCCTTACCTTTGCGTGGGGTATGTCTGGGAGTGTTGCATTTATTTTGCATTTATTTTAAATCTTTTGGACTTCCTGGTGTTTTTGTTTTGTTCTTGATTTATTCTGATGTTTCTTCTTGACTTGTTTAAAGAAGACGTGTCCGGCCCATGGGGACATTAACGTGTGTTGTCGGGCCTTACAAATAAATTTGATTTGATTTGTACTTATTGTGCTTATTTTACAAGTACAGTGTTGCTCACATGCTTTCGAGCAGCACTGTACTTATTGTACTTATTTTATGCCTATTCTTATGTCTGCACTTTCTACATTGCACTACTTTTATTGTCTTTTATACCTATTCTTATGTCTGCACTTTCTACATTGCACTACTTTTATTGTCTTTTATACCTATTCTTATGCCTGCACTTTATGCATTGCTTTTATTCTGTCAACTGTATTCTCATTTTATGCCTATGTAAATGTTATGCTATTTGCTGTGAAGCACTTTGAGCTGCAATCCATGTGAAATGTGCTATATAAAAAAAAGTATTATTATTATTATGTTATTTCTTTCCTTTTTAACCCCTTAAGCATCGGGCGGCCCAACGGCGGGCAGTAAGGCACTCGTGTGCACGTCGCGGCACTTCCGATCGTCACCACACTCAACCTATTGCGTGATTCCATTCTCGAGTTACAAGACTAAACATCCAGCAAGCGTCATTTGACAAGCCATTCGGACGAGTGACCACGTCCGGTTGTGAGCGGTCCTGAACTGACCAGTCACCGCTGATGGCAAAAATGATTGACCACCGTTGTAGCCAAGGAGCGTCTGCTCCGAAAGCGATCCCAGACGGGCGCTGGGAGTGGGGGAAGGTGACACAAGAAGACGAAGAAGTCCATTGTTTTGACAAGAGCCTTGAATGGGAGCGGATGGCCATTTTCCATTGGCCAGAAAACATAAATCTTCCTTGGGATTTTTATAACCTTTGGACCTGTACTACATTCGACTTCAGACTATGGAACCATTATGTTTTTCAGCTCCTACCTCTCAGCTGGAACTTAAAAACAGGCATCTGGCAACCAGTAAAAAGAAATGTGAGTACACAAAACCTTTACCTCAGTGTATTCAAACCTCTATTTCATTAGCACTCAAAGTGATGATTTATCTTTATTGTGCAGGAAACTTCAGAATGTTACCTTTCAAAAGAGACCAGACTCATGCATGTGCTATACGTATAAAGTATAATATATGGCAAATTACTTTGGGTATGCAATCGTAAAATAAATTATAAAAAAAAATAGCCCAAT
>NC_140172.1:146536233-146651233 GCF_963971535.1 Notolepis coatsorum | reverse complement strand
AAAAAACGACTCCAATAGAACCACTTTTGATGACAAATAGAAAAATAAGGAGAAAAAGTTAAAGAAAATAAAAATAAAAATACTCCCAATAGAACCACTTTTGATGACAACTAAAGACTACGTCGAGCTAGCCAGGAGTCGAACCTAGAATCTTCTGATCCATAGTCAGACGCGTAATCCATTGCGCCACTAGCCCTACTGCATGTTATCCTTCCACACAACCACATGATTGATTCTATAACATGTTTTACACAATATCTGTCTTTGTCATGCATGAAAAAGCGGACTTCACATTTGCAGTTCCTAAATGAGTTTGTTAAGACTTTACGTTTGCCACCTTGCTTCAAACCACTCCCAATTGAGGCGGCTGGGTGGCGTAGCGGAGATTGCGCTCGTCACCAATGCAAGAGACTCCGGTCTCGACTCCCCGAGTCAGCATTGCCTGCGGCTTGGGCCAGTCGTCACACTATCTCAATTGGCAGAGGTAGCGGGTGGAAAGTCGATCGGTGGGGATTGGATGTTGTGGACAGCGACTCCTAAAGGTCGGTTGGGTGGCGCCTGTACAGCAGAGACAGGAAGTATCGGGGGCAGCGTGAGCATCCCACGCGTTACTCCTCGCCACTGAGAGTCCGCGCTGTCTGGTGAAAAGATGTGACAGGCTGCCTTCTCGTGTACCGGAGGGGACACGTGATGCAAGGCTTCTATCCTCACTACAGCTGACCAGTGGGAGGCATAGTCTAGCAATGTTCAAGACAGGGGAGGGGAGAATTGAAGGGGAGAATTTGGCGATACGAAATTGGGATGGGAGAAAAATAAGGAGAAAAAGTTAAAGAAAATAAAAATAAAAATACTCCCAATAGAACCACTTTTGATGACAACTAAAGACTACGTCGAGCTAGCCAGGAGTCGAACATAGAATCTTCTGATCCGTAGTCAGACGCGTTATCCATTGCGCCACTAGCCCTACCGCATGTTATCCTTCCACACAACCACATGATTGATTCTATAACATGTTTTACACAATATCTGTCTTTCTCATGTATGAAAAAGCTGACTTGACATTTGCAGTTCCTGAGTTTGTTAAGACTTTACTGTTTGCCACTTTGCTTCAAACTACTCCCAATTGAACCACTTGTGATGACAACTAAACACTATGTCGAGCTAGCCAGGAGTCGAACCTAGAATCTTCTGATCCGTAGTCAGACGCGTTATCCATTGCGCCACTAGCCCTCTTGGAAATGCAGCTTCCACACAACCACACGATTGATTCTGTAAACATGTTTTACACAATATCTGTCTTTCTCATGCATGAAAAAGCGGACTTCACATTTGCAGTTCCTAAATGAGTTTGTTAAGACTTTACGTTTGCCACCTTGCTTCAAACTACTCCCAATTGAGGCGGCTGGGTGGCGTAGCAGAGATTGTGCTCGTCACTAATGCAAGAGACTCCGGTCTCGACTCCCCGAGTCAGCATTGCCTGCGGCTTGGGCCAGTCGTCATACTATCTCAATTGGAAGAGTTAGCGGGTGGAAAGTCGATGGGTGGGGATTGGACGTTGTGGACAGCGACTCCTACAGGTCGGTTGGGTGGCGCCTGTACAGCAGAGACAGGAAGTATCGGGGGCAGCGTGAGCATCCCACGCGTTACTCCTCGCCACTGAGAGTCCGCGCTGTCTGATGAAAAGATGCGACAGGCTGCCTCCTCGTGTACCGGAGGGGACACGTGATGCAAGGCTTCAATCCTCACTACAGCCGACCAGTGGGGGGCATAGTCTAGCAATGTTCAAGACAGGGGAGGGGAGAATTGAAGGGGAGAATTGGCAATACGAAATTGGGATGGGAGAAAAATAAGGAGAAAAAGTTAAAGAAAATAAAAATAAAAATACTCCCAATAGAACCACTTTTGATGACAACTAAAGACTACGTCGAGCTAGCCAGGAGTCGAACCTAGAATCTTCTGATCCGTAGTCAGACGCGTTATCCATTGCGCCACTAGCCCTACTGCATGTTATCCTTCCACACAACCACATGATTGATTCTATAACATGTTTTACACAATATCTGTCTTTCTCCTGTATGAAAAAGCTGACTTGACATTTGCAGTTCCTGAGTTTGTTAAGACTTTACTGTTTGCCACTTTGGTTCAAACTACTCCCAATTGAACCACTTGTGATGACAACTAAACACTATGTCGAGCTAGCCAGGAGTCGAACCTAGAATCTTCTGATCCGTAGTCAGACGCGTTATCCATTGCGCCACTAGCCCTCTTGGAAATGCAGCTTCCACACAACCACACGATTGATTCTGTAAACATGTTTTACACAATATCTGTCTTTCTCATGCATGAAAAAGCGGACTTCACATTTGCAGTTCCTAAATGAGTTTGTTAAGACTTTACGTTTGCCACCTTGCTTCAAACTACTCCCAATTGAGGCGGCTGGGTGGCGTAGCGGAGATTGTGCTCGTCACTAATGCAAGAGACTCCGGTCTCGACTCCCCGAGTCAGCATTGCCTGCGGCTTGGGCCAGTCGTCATACTATCTCAATTGGCAGAGTTAGCGGGTGGAAAGTCGATGGGTGGGGATTGGACGTTGTGGACAGCGACTCCTACAGGTCGGTTGGGTGGCGCCTGTACAGCAGAGACAGGAAGTATCGGGGGCAGCGTGAGCATCCCACGCGTTACTCCTCGCCACTGAGAGTCCGCGCTGTCTGATGAAAAGATGCGACAGGCTGCCTCCTCGTGTACCGGAGGGGACACGTGATGCAAGGCTTCTATCCTCACTACAGCCGACCAGTGGGGGGCATAGTCTAGCAATGTTCAAGACAGGGGAGGGGAGAATTGAAGGGGAGAATTGGCAATACGAAATTGGGATGGGAGAAAAATAAGGAGAAAAAGTTAAAGAAAATAAAAATAAAAATACTCCCAATAGAACCACTTTTGATGACAACTAAAGACTACGTCGAGCTAGCCAGGAGTCGAACCTAGAATCTTCTGATCCGTAGTCAGACGCGTTATCCATTGCGCCACTAGCCCTACTGCATGTTATCCTTCCACACAACCACATGATTGATTCTATAACATGTTTTACACAATATCTGTCTTTCTCATGTATGAAAAAGCTGACTTGACATTTGCAGTTCCTGAGTTTGTTAAGACTTTACTGTTTGCCACTTTGCTTCAAACTACTCCCAATTGAACCACTTGTGATGACAACTAAACACTATGTCGAGCTAGCCAGGAGTCGAACCTAGAATCTTCTGATCCGTAGTCAGACGCGTTATCCATTGCGCCACTAGCCCTCTTGGAAATACAGCTTCCACACAACCACACGATTGATTCTGTAAACATGTTTTACACAATATCTGTCTTTCTCATGCATGAAAAAGCGGACTTCACATTTGCAGTTCCTAAATGAGTTTGTTAAGACTTTACGTTTGCCACCTTGCTTCAAACTACTCCCAATTGAGGCGGCTGGGTGGCGTAGCGGAGATTGTGCTCGTCACTAATGCAAGAGACTCCGGTCTCGACTCCCCGAGTCAGCATTGCCTGCGGCTTGGGCCAGTCGTCATACTATCTCAATTGGCAGAGGTAGCGGGTGGAAAGTCGATGGTTGGGGATTGGACGTTGTGGACAGCGACTCCTACAGGTCGGTTGGGTGGCGCCTGTACAGCAGAGACAGGAAGTATCGGGGGCAGCGTGAGCATCCCACGCGTTACTCCTCGCCACTGAGAGTCCGCGCTGTCTGATGAAAAGATGCGACAGGCTGCCTCCTCGTGTACCGGAGGGGACACGTGATGCAAGGCTTCTATCCTCACTACAGCCGACCAGTGGGGGGCATAGTCTAGCAATGTTCAAGACAGGGGAGGGGAGAATTGAAGGGGAGAATTGGCAATACGAAATTGGGATGGGAGAAAAATAAGGAGAAAAAGTTAAAGAAAATAAAAATAAAAATACTCCCAATAGAACCACTTTTGATGACAACTAAAGACTACGTCGAGCTAGCCAGGAGTCGAACCTAGAATCTTCTGATCCGTAGTCAGACGCGTTATCCATTGCGCCACTAGCCCTCCTGCATGTCCTGCTTCCACACAACCACACAATTGATTCTATAACATGTTTTACACAATATCTGTCTTTCTCATGCATGAAAAAGCTGAGTTGACATGTGCAGTTCCTGAGTTTGTTAAGATTTACTGTTTGCCACTTTGCTTCAAACTACTCCCAATTGAACCACTTGTGATGACAACTAAACACTATGTCGAGCTAGCCAGGAGTCGAACCTAGAATCTTCTTATCCGTAGTCAGACGCGTTATCCATTGCGCCACTAGCCCTCTTGGAAATGCAGCTTCCACACAACCACACGATTGATTCTATAACATGTTTTACACAATATCTGTCTTTCTCATGCATGAAAAAGCTGAGTTGACATGTGCAGTTACTAAATGAGTTTGTTAAGACTTTACTATTTGCCACTTTGCTTCAACCTACTCCCAAATCAACCACTTGTGATGACAACTAAACACCATGTCGAGCTAGCCAGGAGTCAAACCTAGAATCTTCTGATCCGTAGTCAGACGCGTTATCCATTGCGCCACTAGCCCTACTGCATGTTATCCTTCCACACAACCACATGATTGATTCTATAACATGTTTTACACAATATCTGTCTTTGTCATGCATGAAAAAGTGGACTTCACATTTGCAGTTCCTAAATGAGTTTGTTAAGACTTTACGTTTGCCACCTTGCTTCAAACTACTCCTAATTGAGGCGGCGGGGTGGCGTAGCGGAGATTGCGCTCGTCACCAATGCAAGAGACTCCGGTCTCGACTCCCCGAGTCAGCATTGCCTGCGGCTTGCGCCAGTCGTCATACTATCTCAATTGGCAGAGGTAGCGGGTGGAAAGTCGATGGGTGGGGATTGGATGTTGTGGACAGCGACTCCTAAAGGTCGGTTGGGTGGCGCCTGTACAGCAGAGACAGGAAGTATCGGGGGCAGCGTGAGCCTCCCACGCGTTACTCCGCGCCACTGAGAGTCTGCGCTGTCTGGTGAAAAGATGCGACAGGCTGCCTCCTCGTGTACCGGAGGGGACACGTGATGCAAGGCTTCTATCCTCACTACAGCTGACCAGAGGGAGGCATAGTCTAGCAATGTTCAAGACAGGGGAGGGGAGAATTGAAGGGGAGAATTGGCAATACGAAATTGGGATGGGAGAAAAATAAGGAGAAAAAGTTAAATAAAATAAAAATAAAAATACTCCCAATAGAACCACTTTTGATGACAACTAAAGACTACGTCGAGCTAGCCAGGAGTCGAACCTAGAATCTTCTGATCCGTAGTCAGACGCGTTATCCATTGCGCCACTAGCCCTCCTGCATGTCCTGCTTCCACACAACCACACAATTGATTCTATAACATGTTTTACACAATATCTGTCTTTCTCATGCATGAAAAAGCTGAGTTGACATGTGCAGTTCCTGAGTTTGTTAAGACTTTACTGTTTGCCACTTTGCTTCAAACTACTCCCAATTGAACCACTTTTGATGACAACTAAAGACTACGTCGAGCTAGCCAGGAGTCGAACCTAGAATCTTCTGATCCGTAGTCAGACGCGTTATCCATTGCACAACTAGCCCTCCTGCATGTCCTGCTTCCACACAACCACACAATTGATTCTATAACATGTTTTACACAATATCTGTCTTTCTCATGCATGAAAAAGCTGAGTTGACATGTGCAGTTACTAAATGAGTTTGTTAAGACTTTACTATTTGCCACTTTGCTTCAACTTACTCCCAAATCAACCACTTGTGATGACAACTAAAGACTACGTCGAGCTAGCCAGGAGTCGAACCTAGAATCTTCTGATCCGTAGTCAGACGCGTTATCCATTGCGCCACTAGCCCTACTGCATGTTATCCTTCCACACAAGCACATGATTGATTCTATAACATGTTTTACACAATATCTGTCTTTGTCATGCATGAAAAAGCGGACTTCACATTTGCAGTTCCTAAATGAGTTTGTTAAGACTTTACGTTTGCCACCTTGCTTCAAACTACTCCCAATTGAGGCGGCTGGGTGGCGTAGCGGAAATTGCGCTCGTCACCAATGCAAGAGACTCCGGTCTCGACTCCCCGAGTCAGCATTGCCTGCGGCTTGGGCCAGTCGTCATACTATCTCAATTGGCAGAGGTAGCGGGTGGAAAGTCGATGGGTGGGGATTGGATGTTGTGGACAGCGACTCCTAAAGGTCGGTTGGGTGGCGCCTGTACAGCAGAGACAGGAAGTATCGGGGGCAGCGTGAGCCTCCCACGCGTTACTCCTCGCCACTGAGAGTCCGCGCTGTCTGGTGAAAAGATGCGACAGGCTGCCTCCTCGTGTACCGGAGGGGACACGTGATGCAAGGCTTCTATCCTCACTACAGCTGACCAGTGGGAGGCATAGTCTAGCAATGTTCAAGACAGGGGAGGGGAGAATTGAAGGGGAGAATTTGGCGATACGAAATTGGGATGGGAGAAAAATTGAAAAATAAGGAGAAAAAGTTAAAGAAAATAAAAATAAAAATACTCCCAATAGAACCACTTTTGATGACAACTAAAGACTACGTCGAGCTAGCCAGGAGTCGAACCTAGAATCTTCTGATCCGTAGTCAGACACGTTATCCATTGCGCCACTAGCCCTCCTGCATGTCCTGCTTCCACACAACCACACAATTGATTCTATAACATGTTTTACACAATATCTGTCTTTCTCATGCATGAAAAAGCTGAGTTGACATATGCAGTTACTAAATGAGTTTGTTAAGACTTTACTATTTGCCACTTTGCTTCAACTTACTCCCAAATCAACCACTTGTGATGACAACTAAACACCACGTCGAGCTAGCCTGGAGTCGAACCTAGAATCTTCTGATCCGTAGTCAGACGCGTTATCCATTGCGCCACTAGCCCTCTTGGAAATACAGCTTCCACACAACCACACGATTGATTCTGTAAACATGTTTTACACAATATCTGTCTTTCTCATGCATGAAAAAGCGGACTTCACATTTGCAGTTCCTAAATGAGTTTGTTAAGACTTTACGTTTGCCACCTTGCTTCAAACTACTCCCAATTGAGGCGGCTGGGTGGCGTAGCGGAGATTGTGCTCGTCACTAATGCAAGAGACTCCGGTCTCGACTCCCCGAGTCAGCATTGCCTGCGGCTTGGGCCAGTCGTCATACTATCTCAATTGGCAGAGGTAGCGGGTGGAAAGTCGATGGGTGGGGATTGGACGTTGTGGACAGCGACTCCTACAGGTCGGTTGGGTGGCGCCTGTACAGCAGAGACAGGAAGTATCGGGGGCAGCGTGAGCATCCCACGCGTTACTCCTCGCCACTGAGAGTCCGCGCTGTCTGATGAAAAGATGCGACAGGCTGCCTCCTCGTGTACCGGAGGGGACACGTGATGCAAGGCTTCTATCCTCACTACAGCCCACCAGTGGGGGGCATAGTCTAGCAATGTTCAAGACAGGGGAGGGGAGAATTGAAGGGGAGAATTGGCAATACGAAATTGGGATGGGAGAAAAATAAGGAGAAAAAGTTAAAGAAAATAAAAATAAAAATACTCCCAATAGAACCACTTTTGATGACAACTAAAGACTACGTCGAGCTAGCCAGGAGTCGAACCTAGAATCTTCTGATCCGTAGTCAGACGCGTTATCCATTGCGCCACTAGCCCTCCTGCATGTCATGCTTCCACACAACCACACAATTGATTCTATAACATGTTTTACACAATATCTGTCTTTCTCATGCATGAAAAAGCTGAGTTGACATGTGCAGTTCCTGAGTTTGTTAAGACTTTACTGTTTGCCACTTTGCTTCAAACTACTCCCAATTGAACCACTTGTGATGACAACTAAACACTATGTCGAGCTAGCCAGGAGTCGAACCTAGAATCTTCTTATCCGTAGTCAGACGCGTTATCCATTGCGCCACTAGCCCTCTTGGAAATGCAGCTTCCACACAACCACACGATTGATTCTATAACATGTTTTACACAATATCTGTCTTTCTCATGCATGAAAAAGCTGAGTTGACATGTGCAGTTACTAAATGAGTTTGTTAAGACTTTACTATTTGCCACTTTGCTTCAACCTACTCCCAAATCAACCACTTGTGATGACAACTAAACACCATGTCGAGCTAGCCAGGAGTCGAACCTAGAATCTTCTGATCCGTAGTCAGACGCGTTATCCATTGCGCCACTAGCCCTACTGCATGTTATCCTTCCACACAACCACATGATTGATTCTATAACATGTTTTACACAATATCTGTCTTTGTCATGCATGAAAAAGTGGACTTCACATTTGCAGTTCCTAAATGAGTTTGTTAAGACTTTACGTTTGCCACCTTGCTTCAAACTACTCCTAATTGAGGCGGCGGGGTGGCGTAGTGGAGATTGCGCTCGTCACCAATGCAAGAGACTCCGGTCTCGACTCCCCGAGTCAGCATTGCCTGCGGCTTGCGCCAGTCGTCATACTATCTCAATTGGCAGAGGTAGCGGGTGGAAAGTCGATGGGTGGGGATTGGATGTTGTGGACAGCGACTCCTAAAGGTCGGTTGGGTGGCGCCTGTACAGCAGAGACAGGAAGTATCGGGGGCAGCGTGAGCCTCCCATGCGTTACTCCGCGCCACTGAGAGTCTGCGCTGTCTGGTGAAAAGATGCGACAGGCTGCCTCCTCGTGTACCGGAGGGGACACGTGATGCAAGGCTTCTATCCTCACTACAGCTGACCAGAGGGAGGCATAGTCTAGCAATGTTCAAGACAGGGGAGGGGAGAATTGAAGGGGAGAATTGGCGATACGAAATTGGGATGGGAGAAAAAAAAAAAAATAAGGAGAAAAAGTGAAAAAAAAAATAAAAAAAATAATACTCCCAATATAACCACTTTTGATGACAACTAAAGACTACGTCGAGCTAGCCAGGAGTCGAACCTAGAATCTTCTGATCCGTAGTCAGACGCTTTATCCATTGCGCCACTAGCCCTCCTGCATGTGCTGCTTCCACACAACCACACAATTGATTCTATAACATGTTTTACACAACATCTGTCTTTCTCATGCATGAAAAAGCTGAGTTGACATGTGCAGTTACTAAATGAGTTTGTTAAGACTTTACTATCTGCCACTTTGCTTCAACCTACTCCCAAATCAACGACTTGTGATGACAACTAAACACCACGTCGAGCTAGCCAGGAGTCGAACCTAGAATCTTCTGATCCGTAGTCAGACGCGTTATCCATTGCGCCACTAGCCCTACTGCATGATTGCCTTCCACACAACCACATGATTGATTCTATAACATGTTTTACACAATATCTGTCTTTGTCATGCATGAAAAAGCGGACTTCACATTTGCAGTTCCTAAATGAGTTTGTTAAGACTTTACGTTTGCCACTTTGCTTCAAACTACTCCCAATTGAGGCGGCTGGGTGGCGTAGCGGAGATTGTGCTCGTCACTAATGCAAGAGACTCCGGTCTCGACTCCCCGAGTCAGCATTGCCTGCGGCTTGGCCAGTCGTCATACTATCTCAATTGGCACAGGTAGCGGGTGGAAAGTCGATGGGTGGGGATTGGATGTTGTGGACAGCGACTCCTATAGGTCGGTTGGGTGGCGCCTGTACAGCAGAGACAGGAAGTATCGGGGGCAGCGTGAGCATCCCACGCGTTACTCCTCGCCACTGAGAGTCCGCGCTGTCTGGTGAAAAGATGCGACAGGCTGCCTCCTCGTGTACCGGAGGGGACACGTGATGCAAGGCTTCTATCCTCTCTACAGCTGACCAGTGGGAGGCATAGTCTAGCAATGTTCAAGACAGGGGAGGGGAGAATTGAAGGGGAGAATTGGCGATACGAAATTGGGATGGGAGAAAAACAAGGTGAAAAAGTGAAAAAATAAAATAAAAATACTCCCAATAGAACCACTTTTGATGACAACTAAAGACTACGTCGAGCTAGCCAGGAGTCGAACCTAGAATCTTCTGATCCGTAGTCAGACGCGTTATCCATTGCACCACTAGCCCTCCTGCATGTCCTGCTTCCACACAACCACACAATTGATTCTATAACATGTTTTACACAATATATGTCTTTCTCATGCATGAAAAAGCTGAGTTGACATGTGCAGTTACTAAATGAGTTTGTTAAGACTTTACTATTTGCCACTTTGCTTCAACTTACTCCCAAATCAACCACTTGTGATGACAACTAAAGACTACGTCGAGCTAGCCAGGAGTCGAACCTAGAATCTTCTGATCCGTAGTCAGACGCGTTATCCATTGCGCCACTAGCCCTACTGCATGTTATCCTTCCACACAACCACATGATTGATTCTATAACATGTTTTACACAATATCTGTCTTTGTCATGCATGAAAAAGCGGACTTCACATTTGCAGTTCCTAAATGAGTTTGTTAAGACTTTACGTTTGCCACCTTGCTTCAAACTACTCCCAATTGAGGCGGCTGGGTGGCGTAGCGGAAATTGCGCTCGTCACCAATGCAAGAGACTCCGGTCTCGACTCCCCGAGTCAGCATTGCCTGCGGCTTGGGCCAGTCGTCATACTATCTCAATTGGCAGAGGTAGCGGGTGGAAAGTCGATGGGTGGGGATTGGATGTTGTGGACAGCGACTCCTAAAGGTCGGTTGGGTGGCGCCTGTACAGCAGAGACAGGAAGTATCGGGGGCAGCGTGAGCCTCCCACGCGTTACTCCTCGCCACTGAGAGTCCGCGCTGTCTGGTGAAAAGATGCGACAGGCTGCCTCCTCGTGTACCGGAGGGGACACGTGATGCAAGGCTTCTATCCTCACTACAGCTGACCAGTGGGAGGCATAGTCTAGCAATGTTCAAGACAGGGGAGGGGAGAATTGAAGGGGAGCATTTGGCGATACGAAATTGGGATGGGAGAAAAATTGAAAAATAAGGAGAAAAAGTTAAAGAAAATAAAAATAAAAATACTCCCAATAGAACCACTTTTGATGACAACTAAAGACTACGTCGAGCTAGCCAGGAGTCGAACCTAGAATCTTCTGATCCGTAGTCAGACGCGTTATCCATTGCGCCACTAGCCCTCCTGCATGTCCTGCTTCCACACAACCACACAATTGATTCTATAACATGTTTTACACAATATCTGTCTTTCTCATGCATGAAAAAGCTGAGTTGACATATGCAGTTACTAAATGAGTTTGTTAAGACTTTACTATTTGCCACTTTGCTTCAACTTACTCCCAAATCAACCACTTGTGATGACAACTAAACACCACGTCGAGCTAGCCTGGAGTCGAACCTAGAATCTTCTGATCCGTAGTCAGACGCGTTATCCATTGCGCCACTAGCCCTACTGCATGATACCCTTCCACACAACCACATGATTGATTCTATAACATGTTTTACACAATATCTGTCTTTGTCATGCATGAAAAAGCGGACTTCACATTTGCAGTTCCTAAATGAGTTTGTTAAGACTTTACTGTTTGCCACTTTGCTTCAAACTACTCCCAATTGAAACCACTTGTGATGACAACTAAACACTATGTCGAGCTAGCCAGGAGTCGAACCTAGAATCTTCTGATCCGTAGTCAGACGCGTTATCCATTGCACCACTAGCCCTCTTGGAAATGCAGCTTCCAAACAACCACACGATTGATTCTGTAAACATGTTTTACACAATATCTGTCTTTCTCATGCATGAAAAAGCGGACTTCACATTTGCAGTTCCTAAATGAGTTTGTTAAGACTTTACGTTTGCCACCTTGCTTCAAACTACTCCCAATTGAGGCGGCTGGGTGGCGTAGCGGAGATTGTGCTCGTCACTAATGCAAGAGACTCCGGTCTCGACTCCCCGAGTCAGCATTGCCTGCGGCTTGGGCCAGTCGTCATACTATCTCAATTGGCAGAGGTAGCGGGTGGAAAGTCGATGGGTGGGGATTGGACGTTGTGGACAGCGACTCCTATAGGTCGGTTGGGTGGCGCCTGTACAGCAGAGACAGGAAGTATCGGGGGCAGCGTGAGCATCCCACGCGTTACTCCTCGCCACTGAGAGTCTGCGCTGTCTGGTGAAAAGATGCGACAGGCTGCCTCCTCGTGTACCGGAGGGGACACGTGATGCAAGGCTTCTATCCTCACTACAGCCGACCAGTGGGAGGCATAGTCTAGCAATGTTCAAGACAGGGGAGGGGAGAATTGAAGGGGAGAATTGGCTATACGAAATTGGGATGGGAGAAAAATAAGGAGAAAAAGTGAAAAAATAAATAAAAATACTCCCAATAGAACCACTTTTGATGACAACTAAAGACTACGTCGAGCTAGCCAGGAGTCGAACCTAGAATCTTCTGATCCGTAGTCAGACGCGTTATCCATTGCGCCACTAGCCATCGTGCATGTCCTGCTTCCACACAACCACACAATTGATTCTATAACATGTTTTACACAATATCTGTCTTTCTCATGCATGAAAAAGCTGAGTTGACATGTGCAGTTACTAAATGAGTTTGTTAAGACTTTACTATTTGCCACTTTGCTTCAACCTACTCCCAAATCAACCACTTGTGATGACAACTAAACACCACGTCGAGCTAGCCAGGAGTCAAACCTAGAATCTTCTGATCGGTAGTCAGACGCGTTATCCATTGCGCCAGTAGCCCTACTGCATGATACCCTTCCACACAACCACATGATTGATTCTATAACATGTTTTACACAATATCTGTCTTTGTCATGCATGAAAAAGCGGACTTCACATTTGCAGTTCCTAAATGAGTTTGTTAAGACTTTACGTTTGCCACCTTGCTTCAAACTACTCCTAATTGAGGCGGCTGGGTGGCGTAGCGGAGATTGCGCTTGTCACCAATGCAAGAGACTCCGGTCTCGACTCCCCGAGTCAGCATTGCCTGCGGCTTGCGCCAGTCGTCATACTATCTCAATCGGCAGAGGTAGCGGGTGGAAAGTCGATGGCTGGGGATTGGATGTTGTGGACAGCGACTCCTAAAGGTCGGTTGGGTGGCGCCTGTACAGCAGAGACAGGAAGTATCGGGGGAAACGTGAGCCTCCCACGCGTTACTCCGCGCCACTGAGAGTCTGCGCTGTCTGGTGAAAAGATGCGACAGGCTGCCTCCTCGTGTACCGGAGGGGACACGTGATGCAAGGCTTCTATCCTCACTACAGCTGACCAGTGGGAGGCATAGTCTAGCAATGTTCAAGACAGGGGAGGGGAGAATTGAAGGGGAGAATTGGCGATACGAAATTGGGATGGGAGAAAAATAAGGAGAAAAAGTGAAAAAATAAAATAAAAATAAAAATAAAAATACTCCCAATAGAACCACTTTTGATGACAACTAAAGACTACGTCGAGCTAGCCAGGAGTCGAACCTAGAATCTTCTGATCCGTAGTCAGACGCGTTATCCATTGCGCCACTAGCCCTCATGCATGTCCTGCTTCCACACAACCACACAATTGATTCTATAACATGTTTTACACAATATCTGTCTTTCTCATGCATGAAAAAGCTGAGTTGACATGTGCAGTTACTAAATGAGTTTGTTAAGACTTTACTATTTGCCACTTTGCTTCAACTTACTCCCAAATCAACCACTTGTGATGACAACTAAACACCACGTCAAGCTAGCCAGGAGTCGAACCTAGAATCTTCTGATCCGTAGTCAGACGCGTTATCCATTGCGCCACTAGCCCTACTGCATGTTATCGTTCCACACAACCACATGATTGATTCTATAACATGTTTTACACAATATCTGTCTTTCTTATGCATGAAAAAGCTGACTTGACATTTGCAGTTCCTGAGTTTGTTAAGACTTTACTGTTTGCCACTTTGCTTCAAACTACTTCCAATTGAACCACTTGTGATGACAACTAAACACTATGTCGAGCTAGCCAGGAGTCGAACCTAGAATCTTCTGATCCGTAGTCAGACGCGTTATCCATTGGGTCACTAGCCCTCTTGGAAATGCAGCTTCCAAACAACCACACGATTGATTCTGTAAACATGTTTTACACAATATCTGTCTTTCTCATGCATGAAAAAGCGGACTTCACATTTGCAGTTCCTAAATGAGTTTGTTAAGACTTTACGTTTGCCACCTTGCTTCAAACTACTCCCAATTGAGGTGGCTGGGTGGCGTAGCGGAGATTGTGCTTGTCACTAATGCAAGAGACTCCGGTCTCGACTCCCCGAGTCAGCATTGCCTGCGGCTTGGGCCAGTCGTCATACTATCTCAATTGGCAGAGGTAGCGGGTGGAAAGTCGATGGGTGGGGATTGGACGTTGTGGACAGCGACTCCTATAGGTCGGTTGGGTGGCGCCTGTACAGCAGAGACAGGAAGTATCGGGGGCAGCGTGAGCATCCCACGCGTTACTCCTCGCCACTGAGAGTCTGCGCTGTCTGGTGAAAAGATGCGACAGGCTGCCTCCTCATGTACCGGAGGGGACACGTGATGCAAGGCTTCTATCCTCACTACAGCCGACCAGTGGGAGGCATAGTCTAGCAATGTTCAAGACAGGGGAGGGGAGAATTGAAGGGGAGAATTGGCTATACGAAATTGGGATGGGAGAAAAATAAGGAGAAAAAGTGAAAAAATAAATAAAAATACTCCCAATAGAACCACTTTTGATGACAACTAAAGACTACGTCGAGCTAGCCAGGAGTCGAACCTAGAATCTTCTGATCCGTAGTCAGACGCGTTATCCATTGCGCCACTAGCCCTCGTGCATGTCCTGCTTCCACACAACCACACAATTGATTCTATAACATGTTTTACACAATATCTGTCTTTCTCATGCATGAAAAAGCTGAGTTGACATGTGCAGTTACTAAATGAGTTTGTTAAGACTTTACTATTTGCCACTTTGCTTCAACTTACTCCCAAATCAACCACTTGTGATGACAACTAAAGACTACGTCAAGCTAGCCAGGAGTCGAACCTAGAATCTTCTGATCCGTAGTCAGACGCGTTATCCATTGCACCACTAGCCCTACTGCATGTTATCCTTCCACACAACCACATGATTGATTCTATAACATGTTTTACACAATATCTGTCTTTGTCATGCATGAAAAAGCGGACTTCACATTTGCAGTTCCTAAATTAGTTTGTTAAGACTTTACGTTTGCCACCTTGCTTCAAACTACTCCGAATTGAGGCGGCTGGGTGGCGTAGCGGAGATTGCGCTCGTCACCAATGCAAGAGACTCCGGTCTCGACTCCCCGAGTCAGCATTGCCTGCGGCTTTGGCCAGTCGTCATACTATCTCAATTGGCAGAGGTAGTGGGTGGAAAGTCGATGGGTGGGGATTGGATGTTGTGGACAGCGACTCCTAAAGGTCGGTTGGGTGGCGCCTGTACAGCAGAGACAGGAAGTATCGGGGGCAGCGTGAGCCTCCCACGCGTTACTCCTCGCCACTGAGAGTCCGCGCTGTCTGGTGAAAAGATGCGACAGGCTGCCTCCTCGTGTACCGGAGGGGACACGTGATGCAAGGCTTCTATCCTCACTACAGCTGACCAGTGGGAGGCATAGTCTAGCAATGTTCAAGACAGGGGAGGGGAGAATTGAAGGGGAGAATTGGCTATACGAAATTGGGATGGGAGAAAAATAGAAAAATAAGGAGAAAAAGTGAAAAAAAAAAAAAAAAAAAAAAAACTCCCAATAGAACCACTTTTGATGACAACTAAAGACTACGTCGAGCTAGCCAGGAGTCGAACCTAGAATCTTCTGATCCGTAGTCAGACGCGTTATCCATTGCGCCACTAGCCATCCTGCATGCCCTGCTTCCACACAACCACACAATTGATTCTATATCATGTTTTACACAATATCTGTCTTTCTCATGCATGAAAAAGCTGAGTTGACATGTGCAGTTACTAAATGAGTTTGTTAAGACTTTACTATTTGCAACTTTGCTTCAACCTACTCCCAAATCAACCACTTGTGATGACAACTAAACACCACGTCGAGCTAGCCTGGAGTCGAACCTAGAATCTTCTGATCCGTAGTCAGACGCGTTATCCATTGCGCCACTAGCCCTACTGCATGATACCCTTCCACACAACCACATGATTGATTCTATAACATGTTTTACACAATATCTGTCTTTGTCATGCATGAAAAAGCGGACTTCACATTTGCAGTTCCTAAATGAGTTTGTTAAGACTTTACTGTTTGCCACTTTGCTTCAAACTACTCCCAATTGAAACCACTTGTGATGACAACTAAACACTATGTCGAGCTAGCCAGGAGTCGAACCTAGAATCTTCTGATCCGTAGTCAGACGCGTTATCCTTTGCACCACTAGCCCTCTTGGAAATGCAGCTTCCAAACAACCACACGATTGATTCTGTAAACATGTTTTACACAATATCTGTCTTTCTCATGCATGAAAAAGCGGACTTCACATTTGCAGTTCCTAAATGAGTTTGTTAAGACTTTACGTTTGCCACCTTGCTTCAAACTACTCCCAATTGAGGCGGCTGGGTGGCGTAGCGGAGATTGTGCTCGTCACTAATGCAAGAGACTCCGGTCTCGACTCCCCGAGTCAGCATTGCCTGCGGCTTGGGCCAGTCGTCATACTATCTCAATTGGCAGAGGTAGCGGGTGGAAAGTCGATGGGTGGGGATTGGACGTTGTGGACAGCGACTCCTATAGGTCGGTTGGGTGGCGCCTGTACAGCAGAGACAGGAAGTATCGGGGGCAGCGTGAGCATCCCACGCGTTACTCCTCGCCACTGAGAGTCTGCGCTGTCTGGTGAAAAGATGCGACAGGCTGCCTCCTCGTGTACCGGAGGGGACACGTGATGCAAGGCTTCTATCCTCACTACAGCCGACCAGTGGGAGGCATAGTCTAGCAATGTTCAAGACAGGGGAGGGGAGAATTGAAGGGGAGAATTGGCTATACGAAATTGGGATGGGAGAAAAATAAGGAGAAAAAGTGAAAAAATAAATAAAAATACTCCCAATAGAACCACTTTTGATGACAACTAAAGACTACGTCGAGCTAGCCAGGAGTCGAACCTAGAATCTTCTGATCCGTAGTCAGACGCGTTATCCATTGCGCCACTAGCCATCGTGCATGTCCTGCTTCCACACAACCACACAATTGATTCTATAACATGTTTTACACAATATCTGTCTTTCTCATGCATGAAAAAGCTGAGTTGACATGTGCAGTTACTAAATGAGTTTGTTAAGACTTTACTATTTGCCACTTTGCTTCAACCTACTCCCAAATCAACCACTTGTGATGACAACTAAACACCACGTCGAGCTAGCCAGGAGTCAAACCTAGAATCTTCTGATCCGTAGTCAGACGCGTTATCCATTGCGCCAGTAGCCCTACTGCATGATACCCTTCCACACAACCACATGATTGATTCTATAACATGTTTTACACAATATCTGTCTTTGTCATGCATGAAAAAGCGGACTTCACATTTGCAGTTCCTAAATGAGTTTGTTAAGACTTTACGTTTGCCACCTTGCTTCAAACTACTCCTAATTGAGGCGGCTGGGTGGCGTAGCGGAGATTGCGCTTGTCACCAATGCAAGAGACTCCGGTCTCGACTCCCCGAGTCAGCATTGCCTGCGGCTTGCGCCAGTCGTCATACTATCTCAATCGGCAGAGGTAGCGGGTGGAAAGTCGATGGCTGGGGATTGGATGTTGTGGACAGCGACTCCTAAAGGTCGGTTGGGTGGCGCCTGTACAGCAGAGACAGGAAGTATCGGGGGAAACGTGAGCCTCCCACGCGTTACTCCGCGCCACTGAGAGTCTGCGCTGTCTGGTGAAAAGATGCGACAGGCTGCCTCCTCGTGTACCGGAGGGGACACGTGATGCAAGGCTTCTATCCTCACTACAGCTGACCAGTGGGAGGCATAGTCTAGCAATGTTCAAGACAGGGGAGGGGAGAATTGAAGGGGAGAATTGGCGATACGAAATTGGGATGGGAGAAAAATAAGGAGAAAAAGTGAAAAAATAAAATAAAAATAAAAATACTCCCAATAGAACCACTTTTGATGACAACTAAAGACTACGTCGAGCTAGCCAGGAGTCGAACCTAGAATCTTCTGATCCGTAGTCAGACGCGTTATCCATTGCGCCACTAGCCCTCATGCATGTCCTGCTTCCACACAACCACACAATTGATTCTATAACATGTTTTACACAATATCTGTCTTTCTCATGCATGAAAAAGCTGAGTTGACATGTGCAGTTACTAAATGAGTTTGTTAAGACTTTACTATTTGCCACTTTGCTTCAACTTACTCCCAAATCAACCACTTGTGATGACAACTAAACACCACGTCAAGCTAGCCAGGAGTCGAACCTAGAATCTTCTGATCCGTAGTCAGACGCGTTATCCATTGCGCCACTAGCCCTACTGCATGTTATCGTTCCACACAACCACATGATTGATTCTATAACATGTTTTACACAATATCTGTCTTTCTTATGCATGAAAAAGCTGACTTGACATTTGCAGTTCCTGAGTTTGTTAAGACTTTACTGTTTGCCACTTTGCTTCAAACTACTTCCAATTGAACCACTTGTGATGACAACTAAACACTATGTCGAGCTAGCCAGGAGTCGAACCTAGAATCTTCTGATCCATAGTCAGACGCGTTATCCATTGGGTCACTAGCCCTCTTGGAAATGCAGCTTCCAAACAACCACACGATTGATTCTGTAAACATGTTTTACACAATATCTGTCTTTCTCATGCATGAAAAAGCGGACTTCACATTTGCAGTTCCTAAATGAGTTTGTTAAGACTTTACGTTTGCCACCTTGCTTCAAACTACTCCCAATTGAGGTGGCTGGGTGGCGTAGCGGAGATTGTGCTCGTCACTAATGCAAGAGACTCCGGTCTCGACTCCCCGAGTCAGCATTGCCTGCGGCTTGGGCCAGTCGTCATACTATCTCAATTGGCAGAGGTAGTGGGTGGAAAGTCGATGGGTGGGGATTGGACGTTGTGGACAGCGACTCCTATAGGTCGGTTGGGTGGCGCCTGTACAGCAGAGACAGGAAGTATCGGGGGCAGCGTGAGCATCCCACGCGTTACTCCTCGCCACTGAGAGTCTGCGCTGTCTGGTGAAAAGATGCGACAGGCTGCCTCCTCATGTACCGGAGGGGACACGTGATGCAAGGCTTCTATCCTCACTACAGCCGACCAGTGGGAGGCATAGTCTAGCAATGTTCAAGACAGGGGAGGGGAGAATTGAAGGGGAGAATTGGCTATACGAAATTGGGATGGGAGAAAAATAAGGAGAAAAAGTGAAAAAATAAATAAAAATACTCCCAATAGAACCACTTTTGATGACAACTAAAGACTACGTCGAGCTAGCCAGGAGTCGAACCTAGAATCTTCTGATCCGTAGTCAGACGCGTTATCCATTGCGCCACTAGCCCTCGTGCATGTCCTGCTTCCACACAACCACACAATTGATTCTATAACATGTTTTACACAATATCTGTCTTTCTCATGCATGAAAAAGCTGAGTTGACATGTGCAGTTACTAAATGAGTTTGTTAAGACTTTACTATTTGCCACTTTGCTTCAACTTACTCCCAAATCAACCACTTGTGATGACAACTAAAGACTACGTCGAGCTAGCCAGGAGTCGAACCTAGAATCTTCTGATCCGTAGTCAGACTCGTTATCCATTGCACCACTAGCCCTACTGCATGTTATCCTTCCACACAACCACATGATTGATTCTATAACATGTTTTACACAATATCTGTCTTTGTCATGCATGAAAAAGCGGACTTCACATTTGCAGTTCCTAAATTAGTTTGTTAAGACTTTACGTTTGCCACCTTGCTTCAAACTACTCCGAATTGAGGCGGCTGGGTGGCGTAGCGGAGATTGCGCTCGTCACCAATGCAAGAGACTCCGGTCTCGACTCCCCGAGTCAGCATTGCCTGCGGCTTTGGCCAGTCGTCATACTATCTCAATTGGCAGAGGTAGTGGGTGGAAAGTCGATGGGTGGGGATTGGATGTTGTGGACAGCGACTCCTAAAGGTCGGTTGGGTGGCGCCTGTACAGCAGAGACAGGAAGTATCGGGGGCAGCGTGAGCCTCCCACGCGTTACTCCTCGCCACTGAGAGTCCGCGCTGTCTGGTGAAAAGATGCGACAGGCTGCCTCCTCGTGTACCGGAGGGGACACGTGATGCAAGGCTTCTATCCTCACTACAGCTGACCAGTGGGAGGCATAGTCTAGCAATGTTCAAGACAGGGGAGGGGAGAATTGAAGGGGAGAATTTGGCGATACGAAATTGGGATGGGAGAAAAATTGAAAAATAAGGAGAAAAAGTTAAAGAAAATAAAAATAAAAATGCTCCCAATAGAACCACTTTTGATGACAACTAAAGACTACGTCGAGCTAGCCAGGAGTCGAACCTAGAATCTTCTGATCCGTAGTCAGACGCGTTATCCATTGCGCCACTAGCCCTCCTGCATGTCCTGCTTCCCCCCCACTTACTCAATTGATTCTATAACATGTTTTACACAATATCTGTCTTTCTCATGCATGAAAAAGCTGAGTTGACATGTGCAGTTACTAAATGAGTTTGTTAAGAGTTTACTATTTGCCACTTTGCTTCAATTTACTCCCAAATCAACCACTTGTGATGACAACTAAACACCACGTCGAGCTAGCCAGGAGTCGAACCTAGAATCTTCTGATCCGTAGTCAAACGCGTTATCCATTGCGCCACTAGCCCTACTGCATGTTATCCTTCCACACAACCACATGATTGATTCTATAACATGTTTTACACAATATCTGTCTTTCTCATGCATGAAAAAGCTGACTTGACATTTGCAGTTCCTGAGTTTGTTAAGACTTTACTGTTTGCCACTTTGCTTCAAACTACTCCCAATTGAACCACTTGTGATGACAACTAAACACTATGTCTAGCTAGCCAGGAGTCAAACCTAGAATCTTCTGATCCGTAGTCAGACGCGTTATCCATTGCGCCACTAGCCCTCTTGTAAATGCAGCTTCCACACAACCACATGATTGATTCTATAACATGTTTTACACAATATCTGTCTTTCTCATGCATGAAAAAGCGGACTTCACATTTGCAGTTCCTAAATGAGTTTGTTAAGACTTTACGTTTGCCACCTTGCTTCAAACTACTCCCAATTGAGGCGGCTCGGTGGCGTAGCGGAGATTGTGCTCGTCACTAATGCAAGAGACTCCGGTCTCGACTCCCCGAGTCAGCATTGCCTGCGGCTTGGGCCAGTCGTCATACTATCTCAATTGGCAGAGGTAGCGGGTGGAAAGTCGATGGGTGGGGATTGGACGTTGTGGACAGCGACTCCTATAGGTCGGTTGGGTGGCGCCTGTACAGCAGAGACAGGAAGTATTGGGGGCAGCGTGAGCATCCCACGCGTTACTCCTCGCCACTGAGAGTCCGCGCTGTCTGGTGAAAAGATGCGACAGGCTGCCTCCTCGTGTACCGGAGGGGACACGTGATGCAAGGCTTCTATCCTCACTACAGCTGACCAGTGAGAGGCATAGTCTAGCAATGTTCAAGACAGGGGAGGGGAGAATTGAAGGGGAGAATTGGCTATACGAAATTGGGATGGGAGAAAAATAAGGAAAAAAAGTGAAAAAATAAATAAAAATACTCCCAATAGAACCACTTTTGATGACAACTAAAGACTACGTCGAGCTAGCCAGGAGTCGAACCTAGAAACTTCTGATCCGTAGTCAGACGCGTTATCCATTGCGCCACTAGCCATCCTGCATGTCCTGCTTCCACACAACCACACAATTGATTCTATAACATGTTTTACACAATATCTGTCTTTCTCATGCATGAAAAAGCTGAGTTGACATGTGCAGTTACTAAATGAGTTTGTTAAGACTTTACTATTTGCCACTTTGCTTCAACCTACTCCCAAATCAACCACTTGTGATGACAACTAAACACCACGTCGAGCTAGCCTGGAGTCAAACCTAGAATCTTCTGATGCGTAGTCAGACGCGTTATCCATTGCGCCACTAGCCCTACTGCATGATACCCTTCCACACAACCACATGATTGATTCTATAACATGTTTTACACAATATCTGTCTTTGTCATGCATGAAAAAGCGGACTTCACATTTGCAGTTCCTAAATGAGTTTGTTAAGACTTTACGTTTGCCACCTTGCTTCAAACTACTCCTAATTGAGGCGGCTGGGTGGCGTAGCGGAGATTGCGCTTGTCACCAATGCAAGAGACTCCGGTCTCGACTCCCCGAGTCAGCATTGCCTGCGGCTTGCGCCAGTCGTCATACTATCTCAATCGGCAGAGGTAGCGGGTGGAAAGTCGATGGCTGGGGATTGGATGTTGTGGACAGCGACTCCTAAAGGTCGGTTGGGTGGCGCCTGTACAGCAGAGACAGGAAGTATCGGGGGAAACGTGAGCCTCCCACGCGTTACTCCGCGCCACTGAGAGTCTGCGCTGTCTGGTGAAAAGATGCGACAGGCTGCCTCCTCGTGTACCGGAGGGGACACGTGATGCAAGGCTTCTATCCTCACTACAGCTGACCAGTGGGAGGCATAGTCTAGCAATGTTCAAGACAGGGGAGGGGAGAATTGAAGGGGAGAATTGGCGATACGAAATTGGGATGGGAGAAAAATAAGGAGAAAAAGTGAAAAAATAGAATAAAAATACTCCCAATAGAACCACTTTTGATGAAAAAGCTGACTTGACATTTGCAGTTCCTGAGTTTGTTAAGACTTTACTATTTGCCACTTTGCTTCAACTTACTCCCAAATCAACCACTTGTGATGACAACTAAACACCACGTCGAGCTAGCCAGGAGTCGAACCTAGAATCTTCTGATCCGTAGTCAGACGTGTTATCCATTGCACCACTAGCCCTACTGCATGTTATCCTTCCACACAACCACATGATTGATTCTATAACATGTTTTACACAATATCTGTCTTTGTCATGCATGAAAAAGCGGACTTCACATTTGCAGTTCCTAAATTAGTTTGTTAAGACTTTACGTTTGCCACCTTGCTTCAAACTACTCCGAATTGAGGCGGCTGGGTGGCGTAGCGGAGATTGCGCTCGTCACCAATGCAAGAGACTCCGGTCTCGACTCCCCGAGTCAGCATTGCCTGCGGCTTTGGCCAGTCGTCATACTATCTCAATTGGCAGAGGTAGTGGGTGGAAAGTCGATGGGTGGGGATTGGATGTTGTGGACAGCGACTCCTAAAGGTCGGTTGGGTGGCGCCTGTACAGCAGAGACAGGAAGTATCGGGGGCAGCGTGAGCCTCCCACGCGTTACTCCTCGCCACTGAGAGTCCGCGCTGTCTGGTGAAAAGATGCGACAGGCTGCCTCCTCGTGTACCGGAGGGGACATGTGATGCAAGGCTTCTATCCTCACTACAGCTGACCAGTGGGAGGCATAGTCTAGCAATGTTCAAGACAGGGGAGGGGAGAATTGAAGGGGAGAATTTGGCGATACGAAATTGGGATGGGAGAAAAATTGAAAAATAAGGAGAAAAAGTTAAAGAAAATAAAAATAAAAATACTCCCAATAGAACCACTTTTGATGACAACTAAAGACTACGTCGAGCTAGCCAGGAGTCGAACCTAGAATCTTCTGATCCGTAGTCAGACGCGTTATCCATTGCGCCACTAGCCCTCCTGCATGTCCTGCTTCCCCCCCACTTACTCAATTGATTCTATAACATGTTTTACACAATATCTGTCTTTCTCATGCATGAAAAAGCTGAGTTGACATGTGCAGTTACTAAATGAGTTTGTTAAGAGTTTACTATTTGCCACTTTGCTTCAATTTACTCCCAAATCAACCACTTGTGATGACAACTAAACACCACGTCGAGCTAGCCAGGAGTCGAACCTAGAATCTTCTGATCCGTAGTCAAACGCGTTATCCATTGCGCCACTAGCCCTACTGCATGTTATCCTTCCACACAACCACATGATTGATTCTATAACATGTTTTACACAATATCTGTCTTTCTCATGCATGAAAAAGCTGACTTGACATTTGCAGTTCCTGAGTTTGTTAAGACTTTACTGTTTGCCACTTTGCTTCAAACTACTCCCAATTGAACCACTTGTGATGACAACTAAACACTATGTCGAGCTAGCCAGGAGTCGAACCTAGAATCTTCTGATCCGTAGTCAGACGCGTTATCCATTGCGCCACTAGCCTCTTGGAAATGCAGCTTTCAAACAACCACACGATTGATTCTATAACATGTTTTACACAATATCTGTCTTTGTCATGCATGAAAAAGCGGACTTCACATTTGCAGTTCCTAAATGAGTTTGTTAAGACTTTACGTTTGCCACCTTGCTTCAAACTACTCCTAATTGAGGCGGCTGGGTGGCGTAGCGGAGATTGCGCTTGTCACCAATGCAAGAGACTCCGGTCTCGACTCCCCGAGTCAGCATTGCCTGCGGCTTTGGCCAGTCGTCATACTATCTCAATTGGCAGAGGTAGCGGGTGGAAAGTCGATGGGTGGGGATTGGATGTTGTGGACAGCGACTCCTAAAGGTCGGTTGGGTGGCGCCTGTACAGCAGAGACAGGAAGTATCGGGGGCAGCGTGAGCCTCCCACGCGTTACTCCGCGCCACTGAGAGTCTGCGCTGTCTGGTGAAAAGATGCGACAGGCTGCCTCCTCGTGTACCGGAGGGGACACGTGATGCAAGGCTTCTATCCTCACTACAGCTGACCAGTGGGAGGCATAGTCTAGCAATGTTCAAGACAGGGGAGGGGAGAATTGAAGGGGAGAATTGGCGATACGAAATTGGGATGGGAGAAAAATAAGGAGAAAAAGTGAAAAAATAAAAATAAAAATACTCCCAATAGAACCACTTTTGATGACAACTAAAGACTACGTCGAGCTAGCCAGGAGTCGAACCTAGAATCTTCTGATCCGTAGTCAGACGCGTTATCCATTGCGCCACTAGCCCTCGTGCATGTCCTGCTTCCACACAACCACACAATTGATTCTATAACATGTTTTACACAATATCTGTCTTTCTCATGCATGAAAAAGCTGAGTTGACATGTGCAGTTACTAAATGAGTTTGTTAAGACTTTACTATTTGCCACTTTGCTTGAACTTACTCCCAAATCAACCACTTGTGATGACAACTAAACACTATGTCTAGCTAGCCAGGAGTCAAACCTAGAATCTTCTGATCCGTAGTCAGACGCGTTATCCATTGCGCCACTAGCCCTCTTGTAAATGCAGCTTCCACACAACCACATGATTGATTCTATAACATGTTTTACACAATATCTGTCTTTCTCATGCATGAAAAAGCAGACTTCACATTTGCAGTTCCTAAATGAGTTTGTTAAGACTTTACGTTTGCCACCTTGCTTCAAACTACTCCCAATTGAGGCGGCTCGGTGGCGTAGCGGAGATTGTGCTCGTCACTAATGCAAGAGACTCCGGTCTCGACTCCCCGAGTCAGCATTGCCTGCGGCTTGGGCCAGTCGTCATACTATCTCAATTGGCAGAGGTAGCGGGTGGAAAGTCGATGGGTGGGGATTGGACGTTGTGGACAGCGACTCCTATAGGTCGGTTGGGTGGCGCCTGTACAGCAGAGACAGGAAGTATTGGGGGCAGCGTGAGCATCCCACGCGTTACTCCTCGCCACTGAGAGTCCGCGCTGTCTGGTGAAAAGATGCGACAGGCTGCCTCCTCGTGTACCGGAGGGGACACGTGATGCAAGGCTTCTATCCTCACTACAGCTGACCAGTGAGAGGCATAGTCTAGCAATGTTCAAGACAGGGGAGGGGAGAATTGAAGGGGAGAATTGGCTATACGAAATTGGGATGGGAGAAAAATAAGGAAAAAAAGTGAAAAAATAAATAAAAATACTCCCAATAGAACCACTTTTGATGACAACTAACGACTACGTCGAGCTAGCCAGGAGTCGAACCTAGAATCTTCTGATCCGTAGTCAGACGCGTTATCCATTGCGCCACTAGCCATCCTGCATGTCCTGCTTCCACACAACCACACAATTGATTCTATAACATGTTTTACACAATATCTGTCTTTCTCATGCATGAAAAAGCTGAGTTGACATGTGCAGTTACTAAATGAGTTTGTTAAGACTTTACTATTTGCCACTTTGCTTCAACCTACTCCCAAATCAACCACTTGTGATGACAACTAAACACCACGTCGAGCTAGCCTGGAGTCAAACCTAGAATCTTCTGATGCGTAGTCAGACGCGTTATCCATTGCGCCACTAGCCCTACTGCATGATACCCTTCCACACAACCACATGATTGATTCTATAACATGTTTTACACAATATCTGTCTTTGTCATGCATGAAAAAGCGGACTTCACATTTGCAGTTCCTAAATGAGTTTGTTAAGACTTTACGTTTGCCACCTTGCTTCAAACTACTCCTAATTGAGGCGGCTGGGTGGCGTAGCGGAGATTGCGCTTGTCACCAATGCAAGAGACTCCGGTCTCGACTCCCCGAGTCAGCATTGCCTGCGGCTTGGACCAGTCGTCATACTATCTCAATTGGCAGAGGTAGCGGGTGGAAAGTCGATGGGTGGGGATTGGATGTTGTGGACAGCGACTCCTAAAGGTCGGTTGGGTGGCGCCTGTACAGCAGAGACAGGAAGTATCGGGGGCAGCGTGAGCCTCCCACGCATTACTCCGCGCCACTGAGAGTCTGCGCTGTCTGGTGAAAAGATGCGACAGGCTGCCTCCTCGTGTACATGAGGGGACACGTGATGCAAGGCTTCTATCCTCACTACAGCTGACCAGTGGGAGGCATAGTCTAGCAATGTTCAAGACAGGGGAGGGGAGAATTGAAGGGGAGAATTGGCGATACGAAATTGGGATGGGAGAAAAATAAGGAGAAAAAGTGAAAAAATAAAATAAAAATAAAAATACTCACAATAGAACCACTTTTGATGACAACTAAAGACTACGTCGAGCTAGCCAGGAGTCGAACCTAGAATCTTCTGATCCGTAGTCAGACGCGTTATCCATTGCGCCACTAGCCCTCCTGCATGTCCTGCTTCCCCCCCACTTACTCAATTGATTCTATAACATGTTTTACACAATATCTGTCTTTCTCATGCATGAAAAAGCTGAGTTGACATGTGCAGTTACTAAATGAGTTTGTTAAGAGTTTACTATTTGCCACTTTGCTTCAATTTACTCCCAAATCAACCACTTGTGATGACAACTAAACACCACGTCGAGCTAGCCAGGAGTCGAACCTAGAATCTTCTGATCCGTAGTCAAACGCGTTATCCATTGCGCCACTAGCCCTACTGCATGTTATCCTTCCACACAACCACATGATTGATTCTATAACATGTTTTACACAATATCTGTCTTTCTCATGCATGAAAAAGCTGACTTGACATTTGCAGTTCCTGAGTTTGTTAAGACTTTACTGTTTGCCACTTTGCTTCAAACTACTCCCAATTGAACCACTTGTGATGACAACTAAACACTATGTCGAGCTAGCCAGGAGTCGAACCTAGAATCTTCTGATCCGTAGTCAGACGCGTTATCCATTGCGCCACTAGCCTCTTGGAAATGCAGCTTTCAAACAACCACACGATTGATTCTATAACATGTTTTACACAATATCTGTCTTTGTCATGCATGAAAAAGCGGACTTCACATTTGCAGTTCCTAAATGAGTTTGTTAAGACTTTACGTTTGCCACCTTGCTTCAAACTACTCCTAATTGAGGCGGCTGGGTGGCGTAGCGGAGATTGCGCTTGTCACCAATGCAAGAGACTCCGGTCTCGACTCCCCGAGTCAGCATTGCCTGCGGCTTTGGCCAGTCGTCATACTATCTCAATTGGCAGAGGTAGCGGGTGGAAAGTCGATGGGTGGGGATTGGATGTTGTGGACAGCGACTCCTAAAGGTCGGTTGGGTGGCGCCTGTACAGCAGAGACAGGAAGTATCGGGGGCAGCGTGAGCCTCCCACGCGTTACTCCGCGCCACTGAGAGTCTGCGCTGTCTGGTGAAAAGATGCGACAGGCTGCCTCCTCGTGTACCGGAGGGGACACGTGATGCAAGGCTTCTATCCTCACTACAGCTGACCAGTGGGAGGCATAGTCTAGCAATGTTCAAGACAGGGGAGGGGAGAATTGAAGGGGAGAATTGGCGATACGAAATTGGGATGGGAGAAAAATAAGGAGAAAAAGTGAAAAAATAAAAATAAAAATACTCCCAATAGAACCACTTTTGATGACAACTAAAGACTACGTCGAGCTAGCCAGGAGTCGAACCTAGAATCTTCTGATCCGTAGTCAGACGCGTTATCCATTGCGCCACTAGCCCTCGTGCATGTCCTGCTTCCACACAACCACACAATTGATTCTATAACATGTTTTACACAATATCTGTCTTTCTCATGCATGAAAAAGCTGAGTTGACATGTGCAGTTACTAAATGAGTTTGTTAAGACTTTACTATTTGCCACTTTGCTTGAACTTACTCCCAAATCAACCACTTGTGATGACAACTAAACACTATGTCTAGCTAGCCAGGAGTCAAACCTAGAATCTTCTGATCCGTAGTCAGACGCGTTATCCATTGCGCCACTAGCCCTCTTGTAAATGCAGCTTCCACACAACCACATGATTGATTCTATAACATGTTTTACACAATATCTGTCTTTCTCATGCATGAAAAAGCAGACTTCACATTTGCAGTTCCTAAATGAGTTTGTTAAGACTTTACGTTTGCCACCTTGCTTCAAACTACTCCCAATTGAGGCGGCTCGGTGGCGTAGCGGAGATTGTGCTCGTCACTAATGCAAGAGACTCCGGTCTCGACTCCCCGAGTCAGCATTGCCTGCGGCTTGGGCCAGTCGTCATACTATCTCAATTGGCAGAGGTAGCGGGTGGAAAGTCGATGGGTGGGGATTGGACGTTGTGGACAGCGACTCCTATAGGTCGGTTGGGTGGCGCCTGTACAGCAGAGACAGGAAGTATTGGGGGCAGCGTGAGCATCCCACGCGTTACTCCTCGCCACTGAGAGTCCGCGCTGTCTGGTGAAAAGATGCGACAGGCTGCCTCCTCGTGTACCGGAGGGGACACGTGATGCAAGGCTTCTATCCTCACTACAGCTGACCAGTGAGAGGCATAGTCTAGCAATGTTCAAGACAGGGGAGGGGAGAATTGAAGGGGAGAATTGGCTATACGAAATTGGGATGGGAGAAAAATAAGGAAAAAAAGTGAAAAAATAAATAAAAATACTCCCAATAGAACCACTTTTGATGACAACTAACGACTACGTCGAGCTAGCCAGGAGTCGAACCTAGAATCTTCTGATCCGTAGTCAGACGCGTTATCCATTGCGCCACTAGCCATCCTGCATGTCCTGCTTCCACACAACCACACAATTGATTCTATAACATGTTTTACACAATATCTGTCTTTCTCATGCATGAAAAAGCTGAGTTGACATGTGCAGTTACTAAATGAGTTTGTTAAGACTTTACTATTTGCCACTTTGCTTCAACCTACTCCCAAATCAACCACTTGTGATGACAACTAAACACCACGTCGAGCTAGCCTGGAGTCAAACCTAGAATCTTCTGATGCGTAGTCAGACGCGTTATCCATTGCGCCACTAGCCCTACTGCATGATACCCTTCCACACAACCACATGATTGATTCTATAACATGTTTTACACAATATCTGTCTTTGTCATGCATGAAAAAGCGGACTTCACATTTGCAGTTCCTAAATGAGTTTGTTAAGACTTTACGTTTGCCACCTTGCTTCAAACTACTCCTAATTGAGGCGGCTGGGTGGCGTAGCGGAGATTGCGCTTGTCACCAATGCAAGAGACTCCGGTCTCGACTCCCCGAGTCAGCATTGCCTGCGGCTTGGACCAGTCGTCATACTATCTCAATTGGCAGAGGTAGCGGGTGGAAAGTCGATGGGTGGGGATTGGATGTTGTGGACAGCGACTCCTAAAGGTCGGTTGGGTGGCGCCTGTACAGCAGAGACAGGAAGTATCGGGGGCAGCGTGAGCCTCCCACGCGTTACTCCGCGCCACTGAGAGTCTGCGCTGTCTGGTGAAAAGATGCGACAGGCTGCCTCCTCGTGTACATGAGGGGACACGTGATGCAAGGCTTCTATCCTCACTACAGCTGACCAGTGGGAGGCATAGTCTAGCAATGTTCAAGACAGGGGAGGGGAGAATTGAAGGGGAGAATTGGCGATACGAAATTGGGATGGGAGAAAAATAAGGAGAAAAAGTGAAAAAATAAAATAAAAATAAAAATACTCCCAATAGAACCACTTTTGATGACAACTAAAGACTACGTCGAGCTAGCCAGGAGTCGAACCTAGAATCTTCTGATCCGTAGTCAGACGCGTTATCCATTGCGCCACTAGCCCTCGTGCATGTCCTGCTTCCACACAACCACACAATTGATTCTATAACATGTTTTACACAATATCTGTCTTTCTCATGCATGAAAAAGCTGAGTTGACATGTGCAGTTACTAAATGAGTTTGTTAAGAGTTTACTATTTGCCACTTTGCTTCAATTTACTCCCAAATCAACCACTTGTGATGACAACTAAACACCACGTCGAGCTAGCCAGGAGTCGAACCTAGAATCTTCTGATCCGTAGTCAAACGCGTTATCCATTGCGCCACTAGCCCTACTGCATGTTATCCTTCCACACAACCACATGATTGATTCTATAACATGTTTTACACAATATCTGTCTTTCTCATGCATGAAAAAGCTGACTTGACATTTGCAGTTCCTGAGTTTGTTAAGACTTTACTGTTTGCCACTTTGCTTCAAACTACTCCCAATTGAACCACTTGTGATGACAACTAAACACTATGTCGAGCTAGCCAGGAGTCGAACCTAGAATCTTCTGATCCGTAGTCAGACGCGTTATCCATTGCGCCACTAGCCCTCTTGGAAATGCAGCTTCCAAACAACCACACGATTGATTCTATAACATGTTTTACACAATATCTGTCTTTGTCATGCATGAAAAAGCGGACTTCACATTTGCAGTTCCTAAATGAGTTTGTTAAGACTTTACGTTTGCCCCTTGCTTCAAACTACTCCTAATTGAGGCGGCTGGGTGGCGTAGCGGAGATTGCGCTTGTCACCAATGCAAGAGACTCCGGTCTCGACTCCCCGAGTCAGCATTGCCTGCGGCTTTGGCCAGTCGTCATACTATCTCAATTGGCAGAGGTAGCGGGTGGAAAGTCGATGGGTGGGGATTGGATGTTGTGGACAGCGACTCCTAAAGGTCGGTTGGGTGGCGCCTGTACAGCAGAGACAGGAAGTATCGGGGGCAGCGTGAGCCTCCCACGCGTTACTCCGCGCCACTGAGAGTCTGCGCTGTCTGGTGAAAAGATGCGACAGGCTGCCTCCTCATGTACCGGAGGGGACACGTGATGCAAGGCTTCTATCCTCACTACAGCTGACCAGTGGGAGGCATAGTCTAGCAATGTTCAAGACAGGGGAGGGGAGAATTGAAGGGGAGAATTGGCGATACGAAATTGGGATGGGAGAAAAATAAGGAGAAAAAGTGAAAAAATAAAAATACTCCCAATAGAACCACTTTTGATGACAACTAAAGACTACGTCGAGCTAGCCAGGAGTCGAACCTAGAATCTTCTGATCCGTAGTCAGACGCGTTATCCATTGCGCCACTAGCCCTCGTGCATGTCCTGCTTCCACACAACCACACAATTGATTCTATAACATGTTTTACACAATATCTGTCTTTCTCATGCATGAAAAATCTGAGTTGACATGTGCAGTTACTAAATGAGTTTGTTAAGACTTTACTATTTGCCACTTTGCTTGAACTTACTCCCAAATCAACCACTTGTGATGACAACTAAACACTATGTCTAGCTAGCCAGGAGTCAAACCTAGAATCTTCTGATCCGTAGTCAGACGCGTTATCCATTGCACCACTAGCCCTCTTGTAAATGCAGCTTCCACACAACCACATGATTGATTCTATAACATGTTTTACACAATATCTGTCTTTCTCATGCATGAAAAAGCGGACTTCACATTTGCAGTTCCTAAATGAGTTTGTTAAGACTTTACGTTTGCCACCTTGCTTCAAACTACTCCCAATTGAGGCGGCTGGGTGGCGTAGCGGAGATTGTGCTCGTCACTAATGCAAGAGACTCCGGTCTCGACTCCCCGAGTCAGCATTGCCTGCGGCTTGGGCCAGTCGTCATACTATCTCAATTGGCAGAGGTAGCGGGTGGAAAGTCGATGGGTGGGGATTGGACGTTGTGGACAGCGACTCCTATAGGTCGGTTGGGTGGCGCCTGTACAGCAGAGACAGGAAGTATTGGGGGCAGCGTGAGCATCCCACGCGTTACTCCTCGCCACTGAGAGTCCGCGCTGTCTGGTGAAAAGATGCGACAGGCTGCCTCCTCGTGTACCGGAGGGGACACGTGATGCAAGGCTTCTATCCTCACTACAGCTGACCAGTGAGAGGCATAGTCTAGCAATGTTCAAGACAGGGGAGGGGAGAATTGAAGGGGAGAATTGGCTATACGAAATTGGGATGGGAGAAAAATAAGGAAAAAAAGTGAAAAAATAAATAAAAATACTCCCAATAGAACCACTTTTGATGACAACTAAAGACTACGTCGAGCTAGCCAGGAGTCGAACCTAGAATCTTCTGATCCGTAGTCAGACGCGTTATCCATTGCGCCACTAGCCCTCCTGCATGTCCTGCTTCCCCCCCACTTACTCAATTGATTCTATAACATGTTTTACACAATATCTGTCTTTCTCATGCATGAAAAAGCTGAGTTGACATGTGCAGTTACTAAATTAGTTTGTTAAGACTTTACTATTTGCCACTTTGCTTCAACCTACTCCCAAATCAACCACTTGTGATGACAACTAAACACCACGTCGAGCTAGCCAGGAGTCAAACCTAGAATCTTCTGATCCGTAGTCAGACGCGTTATCCATTGCGCCAGTAGCCCTACTGCATGATACCCTTCCACACAACCACATGATTGATTCTATAACATGTTTTACACAATATCTGTCTTTGTCATGCATGAAAAAGCGGACTTCACATTTGCAGTTCCTAAATGAGTTTGTTAAGACTTTACGTTTGCCACCTTGCTTCAAACTACTCCTAATTGAGGCGGCTGGGTGGCGTAGCGGAGATTGCGCTTGTCACCAATGCAAGAGACTCCGGTCTCGACTCCCCGAGTCAGCATTGCCTGCGGCTTGCGCCAGTCGTCATACTATCTCAATCGGCAGAGGTAGCGGGTGGAAAGTCGATGGCTGGGGATTGGATGTTGTGGACAGCGACTCCTAAAGGTCGGTTGGGTGGCGCCTGTACAGCAGAGACAGGAAGTATCGGGGGAAACGTGAGCCTCCCACGCGTTACTCCGCGCCACTGAGAGTCTGCGCTGTCTGGTGAAAAGATGCGACAGGCTGCCTCCTCGTGTACCGGAGGGGACACGTGATGCAAGGCTTCTATCCTCACTACAGCTGACCAGTGGGAGGCATAGTCTAGCAATGTTCAAGACAGGGGAGGGGAGAATTGAAGGGGAGAATTGGCGATACGAAATTGGGATGGGAGAAAAATAAGGAGAAAAAGTGAAAAAATAGAATAAAAATACTCCCAATAGAACCACTTTTGATGAAAAAGCTGACTTGACATTTGCAGTTCCTGAGTTTGTTAAGACTTTACTATTTGCCACTTTGCTTCAACTTACTCCCAAATCAACCACTTGTGATGACAACTAAACACCACGTCGAGCTAGCCAGGAGTCGAACCTAGAATCTTCTGATCCGTAGTCAGACGTGTTATCCATTGCGCCACTAGCCCTACTGCATGTTATCCTTCCACACAACCACATGATTGATTCTATAACATGTTTTACACAATATCTGTCTTTGTCATGCATGAAAAAGCGGACTTCACATTTGCAGTTCCTAAATTAGTTTGTTAAGACTTTACGTTTGCCACCTTGCTTCAAACTACTCCGAATTGAGGCGGCTGGGTGGCGTAGCGGAGATTGCGCTCGTCACCAATGCAAGAGACTCCGGTCTCGACTCCCCGAGTCAGCATTGCCTGCGGCTTTGGCCAGTCGTCATACTATCTCAATTGGCAGAGGTAGTGGGTGGAAAGTCGATGGGTGGGGATTGGATGTTGTGGACAGCGACTCCTAAAGGTCGGTTGGGTGGCGCCTGTACAGCAGAGACAGGAAGTATCGGGGGCAGCGTGAGCCTCCCACGCGTTACTCCTCGCCACTGAGAGTCCGCGCTGTCTGGTGAAAAGATGCGACAGGCTGCCTCCTCGTGTACCGGAGGGGACACGTGATGCAAGGCTTCTATCCTCACTACAGCTGACCAGTGGGAGGCATAGTCTAGCAATGTTCAAGACAGGGGAGGGGAGAATTGAAGGGGAGAATTTGGCGATACGAAATTGGGATGGGAGAAAAATTGAAAAATAAGGAGAAAAAGTTAAAGAAAATAAAAATAAAAATACTCCCAATAGAACCACTTTTGATGACAACTAAAGACTACGTCGAGCTAGCCAGGAGTCGAACCTAGAATCTTCTGATCCGTAGTCAGACGCGTTATCCATTGCGCCACTAGCCCTCCTGCATGTCCTGCTTCCCCCCCACTTACTCAATTGATTCTATAACATGTTTTACACAATATCTGTCTTTCTCATGCATGAAAAAGCTGAGTTGACATGTGCAGTTACTAAATGAGTTTGTTAAGAGTTTACTATTTGCCACTTTGCTTCAATTTACTCCCAAATCAACCACTTGTGATGACAACTAAACACCACGTCGAGCTAGCCAGGAGTCGAACCTAGAATCTTCTGATCCGTAGTCAAACGCGTTATCCATTGCGCCACTAGCCCTACTGCATGTTATCCTTCCACACAACCACATGATTGATTCTATAACATGTTTTACACAATATCTGTCTTTCTCATGCATGAAAAAGCTGACTTGACATTTGCAGTTCCTGAGTTTGTTAAGACTTTACTGTTTGCCACTTTGCTTCAAACTACTCCCAATTGAACCACTTGTGATGACAACTAAACACTATGTCGAGCTAGCCAGGAGTCGAACCTAGAATCTTCTGATCCGTAGTCAGACGCGTTATCCATTGCGCCACTAGCCCTCTTGGAAATGCAGCTTCCAAACAACCACACGATTGATTCTATAACATGTTTTACACAATATCTGTCTTTGTCATGCATGAAAAAGCGGACTTCACATTTGCAGTTCCTAAATGAGTTTGTTAAGACTTTACGTTGGCCACCTTGCTTCAAACTACTCCTAATTGAGGCGGCTGGGTGGCGTAGCGGAGATTGCGCTTGTCACCAATGCAAGAGACTCCGGTCTCGACTCCCCGAGTCAGCATTGCCTGCGGCTTTGGCCAGTCGTCATACTATCTCAATTGGCAGAGGTAGCGGGTGGAAAGTCGATGGGTGGGGATTGGATGTTGTGGACAGCGACTCCTAAAGGTCGGTTGGGTGGCGCCTGTACAGCAGAGACAGGAAGTATCGGGGGCAGCGTGAGCCTCCCACGCGTTACTCCGCGCCACTGAGAGTCTGCGCTGTCTGGTGAAAAGATGCGACAGGCTGCCTCCTCGTGTACCGGAGGGGACACGTGATGCAAGGCTTCTATCCTCACTACAGCTGACCAGTGGGAGGCATAGTCTAGCAATGTTCAAGACAGGGGAGGGGAGAATTGAAGGGGAGAATTGGCGATACGAAATTGGGATGGGAGAAAAATAAGGAGAAAAAGTGAAAAAATAAAAATAAAAATACTCCCAATAGAACCACTTTTGATGACAACTAAAGACTACGTCGAGCTAGCCAGGAGTCGAACCTAGAATCTTCTGATCCGTAGTCAGACGCGTTATCCATTGCGCCACTAGCCCTCGTGCATGTCCTGCTTCCACACAACCACACAATTGATTCTATAACATGTTTTACACAATATCTGTCTTTCTCATGCATGAAAAAGCTGAGTTGACATGTGCAGTTACTAAATGAGTTTGTTAAGACTTTACTATTTGCCACTTTGCTTGAACTTACTCCCAAATCAACCACTTGTGATGACAACTAAACACTATGTCTAGCTAGCCAGGAGTCAAACCTAGAATCTTCTGATCCGTAGTCAGACGCGTTATCCATTGCGCCACTAGCCCTCTTGTAAATGCAGCTTCCACACAACCACATGATTGATTCTATAACATGTTTTACACAATATCTGTCTTTCTCATGCATGAAAAAGCGGACTTCACATTTGCAGTTCCTAAATGAGTTTGTTAAGACTTTACGTTTGCCACCTTGCTTCAAACTACTCCCAATTGAGGCGGCTCGGTGGCGTAGCGGAGATTGTGCTCGTCACTAATGCAAGAGACTCCGGTCTCGACTCCCCGAGTCAGCATTGCCTGCGGCTTGGGCCAGTCGTCATACTATCTCAATTGGCAGAGGTAGCGGGTGGAAAGTCGATGGGTGGGGATTGGACGTTGTGGACAGCGACTCCTATAGGTCGGTTGGGTGGCGCCTGTACAGCAGAGACAGGAAGTATTGGGGGCAGCGTGAGCATCCCACGCGTTACTCCTCGCCACTGAGAGTCCGCGCTGTCTGGTGAAAAGATGCGACAGGCTGCCTCCTCGTGTACCGGAGGGGACACGTGATGCAAGGCTTCTATCCTCACTACAGCTGACCAGTGAGAGGCATAGTCTAGCAATGTTCAAGACAGGGGAGGGGAGAATTGAAGGGGAGAATTGGCTATACGAAATTGGGATGGGAGAAAAATAAGGAAAAAAAGTGAAAAAATAAATAAAAATACTCCCAATAGAACCACTTTTGATGACAACTAACGACTACGTCGAGCTAGCCAGGAGTCGAACCTAGAATCTTCTGATCCGTAGTCAGACGCGTTATCCATTGCGCCACTAGCCATCCTGCATGTCCTGCTTCCACACAACCACACAATTGATTCTATAACATGTTTTACACAATATCTGTCTTTCTCATGCATGAAAAAGCTGAGTTGACATGTGCAGTTACTAAATGAGTTTGTTAAGACTTTACTATTTGCCACTTTGCTTCAACCTACTCCCAAATCAACCACTTGTGATGACAACTAAACACCACGTCGAGCTAGCCTGGAGTCAAACCTAGAATCTTCTGATGCGTAGTCAGACGCGTTATCCATTGCGCCACTAGCCCTACTGCATGATACCCTTCCACACAACCACATGATTGATTCTATAACATGTTTTACACAATATCTGTCTTTGTCATGCATGAAAAAGCGGACTTCACATTTGCAGTTCCTAAATGAGTTTGTTAAGACTTTACGTTTGCCACCTTGCTTCAAACTACTCCCAATTGAGGCGGCTCGGTGGCGTAGCGGAGATTGTGCTCGTCACTAATGCAAGAGACTCCGGTCTCGACTCCCCGAGTCAGCATTGCCTGCGGCTTGGGCCAGTCGTCATACTATCTCAATTGGCAGAGGTAGCGGGTGGAAAGTCGATGGGTGGGGATTGGACGTTGTGGACAGCGACTCCTATAGGTCGGTTGGGTGGCGCCTGTACAGCAGAGACAGGAAGTATTGGGGGCAGCGTGAGCATCCCACGCGTTACTCCTCGCCACTGAGAGTCCGCGCTGTCTGGTGAAAAGATGCGACAGGCTGCCTCCTCGTGTACCGGAGGGGACACGTGATGCAAGGCTTCTATCCTCACTACAGCTGACCAGTGAGAGGCATAGTCTAGCAATGTTCAAGACAGGGGAGGGGAGAATTGAAGGGGAGAATTGGCTATACGAAATTGGGATGGGAGAAAAATAAGGAAAAAAAGTGAAAAAATAAATAAAAATACTCCCAATAGAACCACTTTTGATGACAACTAACGACTACGTCGAGCTAGCCAGGAGTCGAACCTAGAATCTTCTGATCCGTAGTCAGACGTGTTATCCATTGCGCCACTAGCCATCCTGCATGTCCTGCTTCCACACAACCACACAATTGATTCTATAACATGTTTTACACAATATCTGTCTTTCTCATGCATGAAAAAGCTGAGTTGACATGTGCAGTTACTAAATGAGTTTGTTAAGACTTTACTATTTGCCACTTTGCTTCAACCTACTCCCAAATCAACCACTTGTGATGACAACTAAACACCACGTCGAGCTAGCCTGGAGTCAAACCTAGAATCTTCTGATGCGTAGTCAGACGCGTTATCCATTGCGCCACTAGCCCTCTTAGAAATGCAGCTTCCAAACAACCACACGATTGATTCTATAACATGTTTTACACAATATCTGTCTTTGTCATGCATGAAAAAGCGGACTTCACATTTGCAGTTCCTAAATGAGTTTGTTAAGACTTTACGTTTGCCACCTTGCTTCAAACTACTCCTAATTGAGGCGGCTGGGTGGCGTAGCGGAGATTGCGCTTGTCACCAATGCAAGAGACTCCGGTCTCGACTCCCCGAGTCAGCATTGCCTGCGGCTTGGACCAGTCGTCATACTATCTCAATTGGCAGAGGTAGCGGGTGGAAAGTCGATGGGTGGGGATTGGATGTTGTGGACAGCGACTCCTAAAGGTCGGTTGGGTGGCGCCTGTACAGCAGAGACAGGAAGTATCGGGGGCAGCGTGAGCCTCCCACGCGTTACTCCGCGCCACTGAGAGTCTGCGCTGTCTGGTGAAAAGATGCGACAGGCTGCCTCCTCGTGTACATGAGGGGACACGTGATGCAAGGCTTCTATCCTCACTACAGCTGACCAGTGGGAGGCATAGTCTAGCAATGTTCAAGACAGGGGAGGGGAGAATTGAAGGGGAGAATTGGCGATACGAAATTGGGATGGGAGAAAAATAAGGAGAAAAAGTGAAAAAATAAAATAAAAATAAAAATACTCCCAATAGAACCACTTTTGATGACAACTAAAGACTACGTCGAGCTAGCCAGGAGTCGAACCTAGAATCTTCTGATCCGTAGTCAGACGCGTTATCCATTGCGCCACTAGCCCTCGTGCATGTCCTGCTTCCACACAACCACACAATTGATTCTATAACATGTTTTACACAATATCTGTCTTTCTCATGCATGAAAAAGCTGAGTTGACATGTGCAGTTACTAAATGAGTTTGTTAAGAGTTTACTATTTGCCACTTTGCTTCAATTTACTCCCAAATCAACCACTTGTGATGACAACTAAACACCACGTCGAGCTAGCCAGGAGTCGAACCTAGAATCTTCTGATCCGTAGTCAAACGCGTTATCCATTGCGCCACTAGCCCTACTGCATGTTATCCTTCCACACAACCACATGATTGATTCTATAACATGTTTTACACAATATCTGTCTTTCTCATGCATGAAAAAGCGGACTTCACATTTGCAGTTCCTAAATGAGTTTGTTAAGACTTTACGTTTGCCACCTTGCTTCAAACTACTCCCAATTGAGGCGGCTGGGTGGCGTAGCGGAGATTGTGCTCGTCACTAATGCAAGAGACTCCGGTCTCGACTCCCCGAGTCAGCATTGCCTGCGGCTTGGGCCAGTCGTCATACTATCTCAATTGGCAGAGGTAGCGGGTGGAAAGTCGATGGGTGGGGATTGGACGTTGTGGACAGCGACTCCTATAGGTCGGTTGGGTGGCGCCTGTACAGCAGAGACAGGAAGTATTGGGGGCAGCGTGAGCATCCCACGCGTTACTCCTCGCCACTGAGAGTCCGCGCTGTCTGGTGAAAAGATGCGACAGGCTGCCTCCTCGTGTACCGGAGGGGACACGTGATGCAAGGCTTCTATCCTCACTACAGCTGACCAGTGAGAGGCATAGTCTAGCAATGTTCAAGACAGGGGAGGGGAGAATTGAAGGGGAGAATTGGCTATACGAAATTGGGATGGGAGAAAAATAAGGAAAAAAAGTGAAAAAATAAATAAAAATACTCCCAATAGAACCACTTTTGATGACAACTAAAGACTACGTCGAGCTAGCCAGGAGTCGAACCTAGAATCTTCTGATCCGTAGTCAGACGCGTTATCCATTGCGCCACTAGCCATCCTGCATGTCCTGCTTCCACACAACCACACAATTGATTCTATAACATGTTTTACACAATATCTGTCTTTCTCATGCATGAAAAAGCTGAGTTGACATGTGCAGTTACTAAATGAGTTTGTTAAGACTTTACTATTTGCCACTTTGCTTCAACCTACTCCCAAATCAACCACTTGTGATGACAACTAAACACCACGTCGAGCTAGCCTGGAGTCAAACCTAGAATCTTCTGATCCATAGTCAGACGCGTTATCCATTGCGCCACTAGCCCTACTGCATGATACCCTTCCACACAACCACATGATTGATTCTATAACATGTTTTACACAATATCTGTCTTTGTCATGCATGAAAAAGCGGACTTCACATTTGCAGTTCCTAAATGAGTTTGTTAAGACTTTACGTTTGCCACCTTGCTTCAAACTACTCCTAATTGAGGCGGCTGGGTGGCGTAGCGGAGATTGCGCTTGTCACCAATGCAAGAGACTCCGGTCTCGACTCCCCGAGTCAGCATTGCCTGCGGCTTGCACCAGTCGTCATACTATCTCAATTGGCAGAGGTAGCGGGTGGAAAGTCGATGGGTGGGGATTGGATGTTGTGGACAGCGACTCCTAAAGGTCGGTTGGGTGGCGCCTGTACAGCAGAGACAGGAAGTATCGGGGGCAGCGTGAGCCTCCCACGCGTTACTCCGCGCCACTGAGAGTCTGCGCTGTCTGGTGAAAAGATGCGACAGGCTGCCTCCTCGTGTACATGAGGGGACACGTGATGCAAGGCTTCTATCCTCACTACAGCTGACCAGTGGGAGGCATAGTCTAGCAATGTTCAAGACAGGGGAGGGGAGAATTGAAGGGGAGAATTGGCGATACGAAATTGGGATGGGAGAAAAATAAGGAGAAAAAGTGAAAAAATAAAATAAAAATAAAAATACTCCCAATAGAACCACTTTTGATGACAACTAAAGACTACGTCGAGCTAGCCAGGAGTCGAACCTAGAATCTTCTGATCCGTAGTCAGACGCGTTATCTATTGCGCCACTAGCCCTCGTGCATGTCCTGCTTCCACACAACCACACAATTGATTCTATAACATGTTTTACACAATATCTGTCTTTCTCATGCATGAAAAAGCTGAGTTGACATGTGCAGTTACTAAATGAGTTTGTTAAGACTTTACTATTTGCCACTTTGCTTCAACTTACTCCCAAATCAACCACTTGTGATGACAACTAATGACTACGTCGAGCTAGCCAGGAGTCGAACCTAGAATCTTCTGATCCGTAGTCAGACGCGTTATCCATTGCGCCACTAGCCCTACTGCATGTTATCCTTCCACACAACCACATGATTGATTCTATAACATGTTTTACACAATATCTGTCTTTGTCATGCATGAAAAAGCGGATTTCACATTTGCAGTTCCTAAATGAGTTTGTTAAGACTTTACGTTTGCCACCTTGCTTCAAACTACTCCCAATTGAGGCGGCTGGGTGGCGTAGCGGAGATTGCGCTCGTCACCAATGCAAGAGACTCCGGTCTCGACTCCCCGAGTCAGCATTGCCTGCGGCTTTGGCCAGTCGTCATACTATCTCAATTGGCAGAGGTAGCGGGTGGAAAGTCGATGGGTGGGGATTGGATGTTGTGGACAGCGACTCCTAAAGGTCGGTTGGGTGGCGCCTGTACAGCAGAGACAGGAAGTATCGGGGGCAGCGTGAGCCTCCCACGCGTTACTCCTCGCCACTGAGAGTCCGCGCTGTCTGGTGAAAAGATGCGACAGGCTGCCTCCTCGTGTACCGGAGGGGACACGTGATGCAAGGCTTCTATCCTCACTACAGCTGACCAGTGGGAGGCATAGTCTAGCAATGTTCAAGACAGGGGAGGGGAGAATTGAAGGGGAGAATTTGGCGATACGAAATTGGGATGGGAGAAAAATAGAAAAATAAGGAGAAAAAGTTAAAGAAAATAAAAATAAAAATACTCCCAATAGAACCACTTTTGATGACAACTAAAGACTACGTCGAGCTAGCCAGGAGTCGAACCTAGAATCTTCTGATCCGTAGTCAGACGCGTTATCCATTGCGCCACTAGCCCTCCTGCATGTCCTGCTTCCCCCCCACTTACTCAATTGATTCTATAACATGTTTTACACAATATCTGTCTTTCTCATGCATGAAAAAGCTGAGTTGACATGTGCAGTTACTAAATGAGTTTGTTAAGACTTTACTATTTGCCACTTTGCTTCAACCTACTCCCAAATCAACCACTTGTGATGACAACTAAACACCACGTCGAGCTAGCCAGGAGTCAAACCTAGAATCTTCTGATCCGTAGTCAGACGCGTTATCCATTGCGCCAGTAGCCCTACTGCATGATACCCTTCCACACAACCACATGATTGATTCTATAACATGTTTTACACAATATCTGTCTTTGTCATGCATGAAAAAGCGGACTTCACATTTGCAGTTCCTAAATGAGTTTGTTAAGACTTTACGTTTGCCACCTTGCTTCAAACTACTCCTAATTGAGGCGGCTGGGTGGCGTAGCGGAGATTGCGCTTGTCACCAATGCAAGAGACTCCGGTCTCGACTCCCCGAGTCAGCATTGCCTGCGGCTTGCGCCAGTCGTCATACTATCTCAATCGGCAGAGGTAGCGGGTGGAAAGTCGATGGCTGGGGATTGGATGTTGTGGACAGCGACTCCTAAAGGTCGGTTGGGTGGCGCCTGTACAGCAGAGACAGGAAGTATCGGGGGAAACGTGAGCCTCCCACGCGTTACTCCGCGCCACTGAGAGTCTGCGCTGTCTGGTGAAAAGATGCGACAGGCTGCCTCCTCGTGTACCGGAGGGGACACGTGATGCAAGGCTTCTATCCTCACTACAGCTGACCAGTGGGAGGCATAGTCTAGCAATGTTCAAGACAGGGGAGGGGAGAATTGAAGGGGAGAATTGGCGATACGAAATTGGGATGGGAGAAAAATAAGGAGAAAAAGTGAAAAAATAAAATAAAAATACTCCCAATAGAACCACTTTTGATGAAAAAGCTGACTTGACATTTGCAGTTCCTGAGTTTGTTAAGACTTTACTATTTGCCACTTTGCTTCAACTTACTCCCAAATCAACCACTTGTGATGACAACTAAACACCACGTCGAGCTAGCCAGGAGTCGAACCTAGAATCTTCTGATCCTTAGTCAGACGTGTTATCCATTGCGCCACTAGCCCTACTGCATGTTATCCTTCCACACAACCACATGATTGATTCTATAACATGTTTTACACAATATCTGTCTTTCTCATGCATGAAAAAGCTGACTTGACATTTGCAGTTCCTGAGTTTGTTAAGACTTTACTGTTTGCCACGACTTTACTGTTTGCCACTTTGCTTCAAACTACTCCCAATTGAACCACTTGTGATGACAACTAAACACTATGTCGAGCTAGCCAGGAGTCGAACCTAGAATCTTCTGATCCGTAGTCAGACGCGTTATCCATTGCGCCACTAGCCCTCTTGTAAATGCAGCTTCCACACAACCACACGATTGATTCTGTAAACATGTTTTACACAATATCTGTCTTTCTCATGCATGAAAAAGCGGACTTCACATTTGCAGTTCCTAAATGATTTTGTTAAGACTTTACGTTTGCCACCTTGCTTCAAACTACTCCCAATTGACCCGGCTGGGTGGCGTAGCGGAGATTGTGCTCGTCACTAATGCAAGAGACTCCGGTCTCGACTCCCCGAGTCAGCATTGCCTGCGGCTTGGGCCAGTCGTCATACTATCTCAATTGGCAGAGGTAGCGGGTGGAAAGTCGATGGGTGGGGATTGGACGTTGTGGACAGCGACTCCTATAGGTCGGTTGGGTGGCGCCTGTACAGCAGAGACAGGAAGTATCGGGGGCAGCGTGAGCATCCCACGCGTTACTCCTCGCCACTAAGAGTCCGCGCTGTCTGGTGAAAAGATGCGACAGGCTGCCTCCTAGTGTACCAGAGGGGACACGTGATGCAAGGCTTCTATCCTCACTACAGCCGACCAGTGGGAGGCATAGTCTAGCAATGTTCAAGACAGGGGAGGGGAGAATTGAAGGGGAGAATTGGCTATACGAAATTGGGATGGGAGAAAAATAGAAAAATAAGGAGAAAAAGTGAAAAAAAAAAAAAAAAAAAAAAACTCCCAATAGAACCACTTTTGATGACAACTAAAGACTACGTCTAGCTAGCCAGGAGTCGAACCTAGAATCTTCTGATCCGTAGTCAGACACGTTATCCATTGCGCCACTAGCCCTACTGCATGATACCCTTCCACACAACCACATGATTGATTCTATAACATGTTTTACACAATATCTGTCTTTGTCATGCATGAAAAAGCGGACTTCACATTTGCAGTTCCTAAATGAGTTTGTTAAGACTTTACGTTTGCCACCTTGCTTCAAACTACTCCTAATTGAGGCGGCTGGGTGGCGTAGCGGAGATTGCGCTCGTCACCAATGCAAGAGACTCCGGTCTCGACTCCCAGAGTCAGCATTGCCTGCGGCTTGCGCCAGTCGTCATACTATCTCAATTGGCAGAGGTAGTGGGTGGAAAGTCGATGGGTGGGGATTGGATGTTGTGGACAGCGACTCCTAAAGGTCGGTTGGGTGGCGCCTGTACAGCAGAGACAGGAAGTATCGGGGGCAGCGTGAGCCTCCCACGCGTTACTCCGCGCCACTGAGAGTCTGCGCTGTCTGGTGAAAAGATGCGACAGGCTGCCTCCTCGTGTACCGGAGGGGACACGTGATGCAAGGCTTCTATCCTCACTACAGCTGACCAGTGGGAGGCATAGTCTAGCAATGTTCAAGACAGGGGAGGGGAGAATTGAAGGGGAGAATTGGCGATATGAAATTGGGATGGGAGAAAAATAAGGAGAAAAAGTGAAAAAAAAAAAAAAAAAAAAAAACTCCCAATAGAACCACTTGTGATGACAACTAAAGACTACGTCGAGCTAGCCAGGAGTCGAACCTAGAATCTTCTGATCCGTAGTCAGACGCGTTATCCATTGCGCCACTAGCCCTCTTGTAAATGCAGCTTCCACACAACCACACGATTGATTCTGTAAACATGTTTTACACAATATCTGTCTTTCTCATGCATGAAAAAGCTGAGTTGACATGTGCAGTTACTAAATGAGTTTGTTAAGACTTTACTATTTGCCACTTTGCTTCAACTTACTCCCAAATCAACCACTTGTGATGACAACTAAACACCACGTCGAGCTAGCCAGGAGTCGAACCTAGAATCTTCTGATCCGTAGTCAGACGCGTTATCCATTGCGCCACTAGCCCTACTGCATGTTATCCTTCCACACAACCACATGATTGATTCTATAACATGTTTTACACAATATCCGTCTTTCTCATGCATGAAAAAGCTGACTTGACATTTGCAGTTCCTGAGTTTGTTAAGACTTTACTGTTTGCCACTTTGCTTCAAACTACTCCCAATTGAAACACTTGTGATGACAACTAAACACTATGTCGAGCTAGCCAGGAGTCGCACCTAGAATCTTCTGATACGTAGTCAGACGTGTTATCCATTGCGCCACTAGCCCTCTTGGAAATGCAGCTTCCACACAACCACACGATTGATTCTGTAAACATGTTTTACACAATATCTGTCTTTCTCATGCATGAAAAAGCGGACTTCACATTTGCAGTTCCTAAATGAGTTTGTTAAGACTTTACGTTTGCCACCTTGCTTCAAACTACTCCCAATTGAGGCGGCTGGGTGGCGTAGTGGAGATTGTGCTCGTCACTAATGCAAGAGACTCCGGCCTCGACTCCCCGAGTCAGCATTGCCTGCGGCTTGGACCAGTCGTCATACTATCTCAATTGGTAGAGGTAGCGGGTGGAAAGTCGATGGGTGGGGATTGGACGTTGTGGACAGCGACTCCTATAGGTCGGTTGGGTGGCGCCTGTACAGCAGAGACAGGAAGTATCGGGGGCAGCGTGAGCGTCCCACGCGTTACTCCTCGCCACTGAGAGTCCGCGCTGTCTGGTGAAAAGATGCGACAGGCTGCCTCCTCGTGTACCGGAGGGGACACGTGATGCAAGGCTTCTATCCTCACTACAGCTGACCAGTGGGAGGCATAGTCTAGCAATGTTCAAGACAGGGGAGGGGAGAATTGAAGGGGAGAATTGGTGATACGAAATTGGGATGGGAGAAAATTAAGGAGAAAAAGTGAAAAAATAAATAAAAATACTCCCAATAGAACCACTTTTGATGACAACTAAAAACAACGTCGAGCTAGCCAGGAGTCGAACCTAGAATCTTCTGATCCGTAGTCAGACTCGTTATCCATTGCGCCACTAGCCCTCCTGCATGTCCTGCTTCCACACAACCACACAATTGATTCTATAACATGTTTTACACAATATCTGTCTTTCTCATGCATGAAAAAGCTGAGTTGACATGTGCAGTTACTAAATGAGTTTGTTAAGACTTCACTATCTGCCACTTTGCTTCAACTTACTCCCAAATCAACCACTTGTGATGACAACTAAACACCACGTCGAGCTAGCCAGGAGTCGAACCTAGAATCTTCTGATCCGTAGTCAGACGCGTTATCCATTGCACCACTAGCCCTACAGCATGTTATCCTTCCACACAACCACATGATTGATTCTATAACATGTTTTACACAATATCTGTCTTTGTCATGCATGAAAAAGCGGACTTTACATTTGCAGTTCCTAAATGAGTTTGTTAAGACTTTACGTTTGCCACCTTGCTTCAAACTACTCCCAATTGAGGTGGCTGGGTGGCGTAGTGGAGATTGCGCTCGTCACAAATGCAAGAGACTCCGGTCTCGACTTCCCGAGTCAGCATTGCCTGCGGCTTGGGCCAGTCGTCATACTATCTCAATTGGCAGAGGTAGCGGGTGGAAAGTCGATGGGTGGGGATTGGATGTTGTGGACAGCGACTCCTAAAGGTCGGTTGGGTGGCGCCTGTACAGCAGAGACAGGAAGTATCGGGGGCAGCGTGAGCCTCCCACGCGTTACTCCTCGCCACTGAGAGTCCGCGCTGTCTGGTGAAAAGATGCGACAGGCTGCCTCCTCGTGTACCGGAGGGGACACGTGATGCAAGGCTTCTATCCTCACTACAGCTGACCAGTGGGCGGCATAGTCTAGCAATGTTCAAGACAGGGGAGGGGAGAATTGAAGGGGCGAATTTGGCGATACGAAATTGGGATGGGAGAAAAATAGAAAAATAAGGAGAAAAAGTTAAAGAAAATAAAAATAAAAATACTCCCAATAGAACCACTTTTGATGACAACTAAAGACTACGTCGAGCTAGCCAGGAGTCGAACCTAGAATCTTCTGATCCGTAGTCAGATGCGTTATCCATTGCGCCACTAGCCCTCCTGCATGTCCTGCTTCCACACAACCACACAATTGATTCTATAACATGTTTTACACAATATCTGTCTTTCTCATGCATGAAAAAGCTGAGTTGACATGTGCAGTTACTAAATGAGTTTGTTAAGACTTTACTATTTGCCACTTTGCTTCAACTTACTCCCAAATCAACCACTTGTGATAACAACTAAACATGACGTCGAGCTAGCCAGGAGTCGAACCTAGAATCTTCTGATCCGTAGTCAGACGTGTTATCCATTGCGCCACTAGCCCTACTGCATGTTATCCTTCCACACAACCACATGATTGATTCTATAACATGTTTTACACAATATCTGTCTTTCTCATGCATGAAAAAGCTGACTTGACATTTGCAGTTCCTGAGTTTGTTAAGACTTTACTGTTTGCCACTTTGCTTCAAACTACTCCCAATTGAACCACTTGTGATGACAACTAAACACTATGTCGAGCTAGCCAGGAGTCGAACCTAGAATCTTCTGATCCGTAGTCAGACGCGTTATCCATTGCGCCACTAGCCCTCTTGGAAATGCAGCTTCCACACAACCACACGATTGATTCTGTAAACATGTTTTACACAATATCTGTCTTTCTCATGCATGAAAAAGCGGACTTCACATTTGCAGTTCCTAAATGAGTTTGTTAAGACTTTACGTTTGCCACCTTGCTTCAAACTACTCCCAATTGAGGCGGCTGGGTGGCGTAGCGGAGATTGTGCTCGTCACTAATGCAAGAGACTCCGGTCTCGACTCCCCGAGTCAGCATTGCCTGCGGCTTGGGCCAGTCGTCATACTATCTCAATTGGCAGAGGTAGCGGGTGGAAAGTCGATGGGTGGGGATTGGATGTTGTGGACAGCGACTCCTAAAGGTCGGTTGGGTGGCGCCTGTACAGCAGAGACAGGAAGTATCGGGGGCAGCGTGAGCCTCCCACGCGTTACTCCTCGCCACTGAGAGTCCGTGCTGTCTGGTGAAAAGATGCGACAGGCTGCCTCCTCGTGTACCGGAGGGGACACGTGATGCAAGGCTTCTATCCTCACTACAGCTGACCAGTGGGAGGCATAGTCTAGCAATGTTCAAGACAGGGGAGGGGAGAATTGAAGGGGAGAATTGGCGATACGAAATTGGGATGGGAGAAAAATTGAAAAATAAGGAGAAAAAGTGAAAAAAAAAAAATACTCCGAATAGAACCACTTTTGATGACACCTAAAGACTACGTCGAGCTAGCCAGGAGTAGAACCTAGAATCTTCTGAACCGTAGTCAGACACGTTATCCATTGCGCCACTAGCCCTCCTGCATGTCCTGCTTCCACACAACCACACAATTGATTCTATAACATGTTTTACACAATATCTGTCTTTCTCATGCATGAAAAAGCTGAGTTGACATGTGCAGTTACTAAATGAGTTTGTTAAGACTTTACTATTTGCCACTTTGCTTCAACTTACTGTCTTACTCCCAAATCAACCACTTGTGATGACAACTAAACACCACGTCGAGCTAGCTAGGAGTCAAACCTAGAATCTTCTGATCCGTAGTCAGACGCTTTATCCATTGCGCCACTAGCCCTACTGCATGTTATCCTTCCACACAACCATATGATTGATTCTATAACATGTTTTACACAATAATAGTGCTAATCAGTACAGAGTTGTAGTATTAATATGTACAGTGATACAGGTATAAATACACTATGGTAGTAAGTTGTACTGGCCAGCAGTGTAACTAGTAAGAGTAGGAAAGGGATATATAACCTTACTGTCATGCACTTGTCCTAATAAACTAACCTACACTGTAGCACTCAACACGTTGATGAACATTATTACTCAGCTGATAGAGTTGTGCCCTTCCTGATGACTTGTCATACAGAACTTGTAAGTCGCTTTTGATAAAAGCGTCAGCTAAATTACTAAATGTAAATGTACAGATATAGATAGTACCTACAGATATGTAAAAAGGATTATATGCAGGTATGTACAGACAGATGTGGATATATATATATATATATATGTATTATGCTGTAAATATAAATGTATATATATACGGTATATACAGCACTATTGTACATGCTAACATAGAGAGTTATATGGGTAGACTATAGTAGGAGGTAGGTAGTTATGATCAGAATGGGACTGGGCTCACATGTTGTGAATGATGAGGTGGCGTGAGCGTTCCGGGGATCAAGATTTACAAAACCACAAAAATGACAAATTGAACTAAGCGGGGGGAAAAAATGTGACGAATTGTTCCCCAAAAGAACCCCCTGTATTTCTTGAGTCATGGACTTGGCTCCACGGAGAGGGACTTTTCCCTGTCGACCCCCCCTGACCCAAAGCCGTCTCAGCAGAAAAGCTCTGGGAACCTGATGCAAGGGGAGAACCATGTGTTCACAAATTACATTAAGGCCCTGCAGGCGTGCCAAGAACATAACCTCAAAACAAATACAGTTGTGGAACTGTGTGTCAGGTCAAAATGACGTCTTAACACTCGAGCCAAAACCTGCCACCTCATTTATCAAACATCACATGTAACCTACTTATATGTTTCTCTTTAACCTTCCACCAAATCACTCTTACGTTGTATCTTTTGAATCTTTTCTGTTTTGTGTGTATCTGATAGTTCTATGTACTATGCAATGTCTCTTTTGGTATCTGCGCTTACAAAAATACGAGTTTTCCACAAAAGCTTTTTAAGCTTGTAATGAATATAGCACGTGTTTTTATTGCAGTTTAACACTTGAGTAAATATCCAGCTAACAGATTAGCTCCAGAGGCTACATCTTGAGAACATCCAAAGATGTCTCGTCGACATCTGAGGGACACATGGTCACAGCTATAGACTCCCTTTCACTCCTAAATTGCGAAGGATATCAACTGTTACGTGGAAAAGATCTGGCACGGATCTCCAGTAACAGAATGTTGGCTTTGAGACATTGCTCTTTTCCTGTTCTCCAGGGCTCTCCTGATTAAAACGCAGCAGAAATCAGTGCTGGTTGGCAGGGGAACCTAAACACAGCTCTGACCTAGTTTTACGCAGCCTCTGTGGCCTATGACGGTGAGTCATAGGTGTCCGTCAGGGGGGATACATGCCTGCAGGCCGCACAGCGTTAATACCTGCAGTACAGTGCGGACAAGGCCTTTAACCTCTTAAGCATCGGGCAAACAAGGTGTCTTTTTTTTTTATGATTGCAACCCAAAATAATTTGCAATTTATTATACTTTATACTTATAGCACATGCATGAGTCTGGTCTCTTTTGAAAGGTAGCATTCCAGTTTCTTACACAATAAAGAAAAATCAAATGAAATAGAGTAACAGAAGTTTGAACTCACTGAAGTAAAGGTTTTGTGTACTCGCATTTCTTTTTACTGGTTGCCTTTATGCCTTTTTTTAAGTTCCAGCTGAGAGGTATAGGAGCTGAAATTCATAATGGCTCCATAGCCTGAAGTCTTATGTAGTACAGGTCCAAAGTTTATAAAGATCCCACGGAAAATGATTGTTTTACAAAGGTGTTTGTAATGTGTGTACCAGTAAATATTGTACCAACCAAAATGGCCATCCGCTCCCATTCATTCAGAGGCTCTCGTCAAAACAATGGACTTCTTCGTCTTCTTGTGTCACCCTCCTCCACTGTCAGCGCCCATCTGGGATCGCTTTTCGGAGCAGAAGCTCCTTGGCTACAATGGTGGTCAATCATTTTCGCCATCAGCGGTGACTGGTCAGTTCAGGACCGCTCACAACCGGACGTGGTCACTCGTCAGAGCGGCTTGTCAAATGACGCTCGCCGGATGTTTCATCTTGTAACTCGCGAATGGAATCACGCAATAGGTTGAGTGAGGTGATGATCGAAAGGCGGCAAATTCACCTTTCCAACAATGTATTCGTTGATCGGCGAAAACACAGCCCGGAGCCGACAGACGAGAGCGAAGTGCCGCAACGTGCACCTTCTGAGTCTGTGCTGTGGGACCAGTGACTGATCCTGCACCTTCTGAGTCTGTTTATGTTCATTAAATGATCCCCATTAGAGACACATGAAAGAGCCTCTAGTCTTCCTGGGGTCCTGGACAAAACAAATACAATACAAATGAACAAGAAAAAATACGAATACAAAATAAAAACAAAACACAAATAAAAAATGTATACAAATATACAAATTCACATTATAAAATCTGACATTCCAGTAAAAAAAAAATAAAAGATAAAATACACAGATAACAGTTACATACTTGACATGTTTGCAAGATATCTCTTAACACATTCCCTGCCATGGTTATATCCATCAATGTAGGCTCACTGCCACCACTGTAAGCCTATGGAGATGTTCACCTTCTTTGCAGGGCTATAACTTTTTAAATTGTATTGCTAAATTGACATTACTATGGCCCATTCAACATCGATTATCTATCATTCAGGATGTAGGAACGTTATACTTTTTCATTCATAGATTCTTCCAAAAATACCTTCTAGATAGAATATAAGTATGTTTTTATCGTTTTCTGCAGTAATTCATAGAACGTGAGTTATAGGCATAAACGCATATATGGATTATCAACTGCCGTTTATTGCCGATACACGCTATATTAAAAAATTCAACTGTACATGATCGTATACGTTATGATTCATCATGCGCGGATGAACGGGGGGGGGGGGTTGTTTATAATTCCGTGATCGTCAGTAAATGCTTTATGTAGTATGGGTGATATATTGATCAGATCGGTTTATTGAGTTATGGCAGCGATCCATATGCACGCCAGTGTTTGTCTGTAGTCCCGCAACGATATGTGACTGCCGGACGGATTTCCCAGATGCACCGATGGCCACTTCCGGTTGTAACTCGCCCGATCAAGTAATTTTATTATGTATTGTGGATGAGATGTTTTTCGGCAGAGCATTCAGAATCCAGAGTACTATTGACCTATATATGCCAGTGAGTTTGAGATAATTAGATTAGAATTTGGTGCTGTTTTTGTTCTGATGTTACCAGTGATGGGACCAGTGTCTGATCCTGCACCTTCTATCACACGTTGCCCTCTGATGAAATGATAATTAGTAGCCTTTTCTCGCAATAATAATAATAATAATAATAATAATAATAATAATAATAATAATAATAATAATAATAATAATAATAATAATAACCTTTCATACAGAAACTGCAGCTCAAAGTGCTTCACAACAGAAAAAAGACAGGCATAAAATGAGCACATAAAGTGCAGACATATAAAATCACAGTTTTTCACATTAGGATCTAACATCCCAACAGGCCACCTTGTTTATGGTCTGATTCAGTTTTAAATAGACAATAATAAAAAGAGTAAGATAAAATAGACAGAGTAAAATAGTGCAATAGTGCAGTGCAATAAAATAGTAGAATAGAATAGATTTAAAAAATATATATATATTTACAGTGCAATAAAATTGTTCTGGATTACTGTTCAACAGTTCAAAGTCGTCTTTACCTTCTCTGTTTGGTATCCAGAGTTTAAAACTTGGCAACGGTCAACATCTCTGGAACGAGCTGCCTCTGCATGTTAGGCAGGCCCCCACTCTGCAGGTGTTTAAATAACGCCTCAAAACACATTTATTTCCTTTGGCTTTTGGTTTTTAAACAGTATGAGAGACCTGCCTTTTTTATGTGACATATTGTATATGTTTTATCGTGTGCTTTTATCTTTTGATCTGTTGATCTCTTTATCTTTTCATCCTTTTATTTTATGTAAATATTTGTTGTGGGACTTGTACAGCACTTTGGTCAACGTTGTTGTGTTTAAATGTGCTTTATAAATAAAGTGGATTGGATTGGATTGAAATGTATTATGGTAAATGGTGCATTTATATAACAGCTTTTATCCAAAGCACTTTACAATTTTTGTTCCTCATATTCACCCACTCACGCACACCGACGACGGAGGCAACCATGCAAGGTGCCAACCTGCATATCTGGAGCAATTAGGGGTTAAGTGTCTTGCTCAAGGACACTTCGACACGCTGCCTGGGAGGAGCGGGAATCCAACCCGGGAACCTTCGGACTACCAGACGACCGCTCTACCTCCTGAGCCACTGTCACCCCAGTCCTTAAAGCTTGAGATTCTCCCCTCTGTTGCAGAGTTTAAAAACCTTAATCTCCACCCTTTACCAGTTGTACGTGTTTCACTTGATTTGTTATCCTTGCTTTTATGTTTTTTTCTGCATGTGCACTCGACGTGCTTGTAAATGAGGGAAACCTCGGTTGTCTTTCGAGTTTAAATAAAGGTTTCACATGAAATCAAAGAGGTCTTCTACTGTTTTCGATGTCATCTGTCTCCTTGCCTACCGCACAGCAGCACAACGCCTCGAACACGACATCCGCTTGTAAACTAGCGTTAGCGCTAACCTTTAGCACCGAAGAGGAAACCACCACCCAAACCAATAAGGTAATGAATCACACTTGGGACGGCATCGAGTATAAAGTCTGGAGCTGCTCCGTTGATAATGAATGGGTGGAGTGATTGGGGTCTTTCAGTGATTTAGGTCTTTCAGTCTTACCTTTGCCAGTTCGTCATCTATGGTGCTCTGCTCTCGACGTTGTACCTGATGACGTGACGGGTTTGAGTTTTTTGGCACCGTGGTTTTTGGATTTGGGAGAGAAATTGTTCCATTGTTGACTAATATTGTTTGGACTGTATCACACCAAATGAATGACATGTCTGACTCCTGAAATGGGCGCAGTTGCCCTTTAGCTGCCGACCATTATGACTAATTAGCTGACGTTATCCAAGGTTGGAACTCTACCAAGCATTGGACACACAGTTAGTTAATGTAAGTGTCACATTTAAAGGGGCACTTCACCAAAAAAACAACAGTGATTTATTTTGCAGTCTCACACGCATCCTAAAGTGTTAAAAGGTTTTGCACACATTCATTTAGTGTGACAGTTATCGAGAGTAAATTTGTTTGAATATGGCCACCAGTGATGTCATCGTGGGACATTGAATCCTTGTGTTGAGTTACTTACAGCTCCATGAAATGATAAGGTAGCAGTCCCTATAAGACAAGGTCTTGCTATTTTGCCATCTACGTCATTTCATGGAGCTGTAATTAACTCAACACAGGGTTCAGCGAGCGTCCCCGATGACATCATTGGTGGCCATATCCAAACTCATTTACTCTCAATAACTGTCTAACTAAATTAACGTGTGTAAAACTGTTGGATGTGTGGTGAGGCTATGTGCAAAATAAATCACCATTGTTTTTTTGGTGAAGTGCCCCTTTAGAAGATTAACTGAGTTACAGGCTGCTGCACCGGAGTGTCCTGAGGAGGAGGAGGAGGAGGAGGAGGAGGAGGAGGAGGAGGAGGAGGAGGAGGAGGAGGAGGGGGAGGAGGAGGAAGAGGAGGAGGAGGAGGAGGGGGAGGAGGAGGAGGAGGAGGAAGAGGAGGAGGAGGAGGAGGAGGAGGAGGAGGAGGAGGGGGAGGAGGAGGAGGAGGAGGGGGAGGAGGAGGAGGAGGAGGAGGGGAGGTGGAGGAGGAGGAGGAGGAGGAGGAGGTGGAGAGGAGGAGGAGGAGGAGGAGGAAGGAGGAGGAGGAGGAGGAGAGAGGAGGAGAGGAGGAGAGGAGGAGGGGGGAGGAGAGAGGAGGAGGAGGAGGAGGAGGAGGAGGAGAAGGAGGGGGAGGAGGGGGAGGAGGAGGAGGAGGAGGAAGAGGAGGAGGAGGAGGAGGGGGAGGAGGAGGAGGAGGAGGAGGAGGAGGAGGAGGGGGAGGAGGAGGAGGAGGAGGGGGAGGAGGAGGGGGAGGAGGAGGAGGGGGAGGAGGAGGAGGAGGAAGAGGAGGAGGAGGAAGAGGAGGAGGAGGAGGAGGGGGAGGAGGAGGAGGAGGAGGAGGAGGGGGAGGAGGAGGAGGAGGAGGGGGAGGAAGAGGAGGAGGAGGAGGAGGAGGAGGAGGAGGAAGAGGAGAGAGGAGGGGGAGGAGGAGGAGGAGGAGGGGGAGGAGGAGGAGGAGGAGGAGGAGGAGGAGGAGGAGGAGGAAGAGGAGGAGGAGGAGGAGGAGGGGTCATACAGGTCAGTGTGCTATGGTGTTTCAGCTGGACTCCTTCACCTTCTATCACCATCTCTCTTCATCCTCCATCCTCTCTCCATCCTCTCCCCATCCTCTCTCATATCTCCATCCTCTCTCCATCCTCTCTCCTCCCTCTCTCCTCTCTCCATCCTCTCTCCTCTCTCCACCCTCTCTCCTCTCTTCATCCTCTCTCCTCCCTCTCTCCTCTCTCCATCCTCTCTCCATCCTCTTCTCCTCCTTCTCCTCTCTCCATCCTCTCTCCTCCCTATCTCCTCTCTCCACCTCTCTCTTCTCTTCATCCTCTCTCCTCTCTCCATCCTCTCCTCCCACTCCCTCTCTCCTCCCTCTCTTCTCTCTCTCACCCTCTCTCTTCCCTCTCTCCTCTCTCCTCCCTATCTCCTCTCTCTCCAGCCTCTCTCTTCTCTCCATCCTCTCCTCCTCTCTCCTATCTCCACCCTCTCTCCATCCTATCTCCCTCTCTACATCCTCTCCCCTCTCTCCATCATCTCTCCATCCTCTCCTCCCTGTCGCCGCTCTCCACCCTCTCTCCCTATCTTTATCCTCTCTCCTATCTCCATCCTCATTCCTCTCTTCATCCTCTCTCTTCTCTTCTCTTCATCCTCTCTCCTCCCTCTCTCCATCATCTCTCCATCCTCATTCCTCTCTCCATCCTCTCTCCTCCCTCTCTCCTCTCTTCATCCTCCTCTCCTCCCTCTCTCATCTTTCCTCCATCTCTCCTCCATCCTCCCTCTCTCCTCTCTTCATCCTCTCTCCTCCCTCTATCCTCTCCTTCATCCTCTCTCCTCCTCTATCCTCTCTTCATCCTCTCTCCTCCCTCTCTCCTCTCTTCATCCTCTCCTCCATCTCTCCATCCTCTCTCCTCCCTCTCTTCATCTCTCTCCTCCCTCTCTCATCTCTTCATCCTCTCTCCTCTCTTCATCCTCTCTCTCCTCTCTCCTCTCTTCTTCCCCTCTCCTCCATCTCTCCTCCCTCTCTCCCCTCTCCTCCCTTTCTTCATCCTCTCCTCCCTCTCATCCCTCTCTCCTCTCTCCACCATCTCTACTTCCTCTCTCCTCTCTTCATCCTCTCTCCTCCTTCTCTCCTCTATTCATCCTCTCATCCTCTCTCCTCTCTTCATCCCCCCTCCTCCCTCTCTCCTCTCTTCATCCTCCCTCTTTCCTCTCTTCATCCTCTCTCCTCCCACTCAGAATCTAGTCTAGTCATCATCTCCAGAGTCTAGTAGTCTAGTAGTCATCATCTCCAGAGTCTAGTAGTCTAGTAGTCATCATCTCCAGAGTCTAGTAGTCTAGTAGTCATCATCTCCAGAGTCTAGTAGTCTAGTAGTCATCATCTCCAGAGTCTAGTAGTCTAGTAGTCATCATCTCCAGAGGCTAGTAGCCATCATGTCTATAAACCACAAAACAAACGTATTAAAAGTCAGTACTCAACACACAATGCATAATGAAACTAACAATTAAGATGGCTAAAATTACATGCAATTAATTTTTTTTAAAGTGAATCTACTGTAAATGCAGCAGAGGTTTTGAGGCAGGTTATTCCAAAGAGTTAATGATCTAAAAATTAAATATCTCCTTAATTAAAGCGTTGGTTTTTGGACCTGATAATTCAGTGGGGCCAGTAGATTGGGACCAGTAGCTGAACGGGACCAGCTGATACCGGGCGAGCGCAGTGAAAGCCCTTTGGAAGTCGCTCCGGTTGTCTTCCCAGTACATCACGTCCCACCCAGTGCCAGGTGCTGGAGAGGAGGAGACACACGAGGGACAGTTGATAACGCAGGGCGGTTGATTAATGAGGAACAAAGGAAGCCTGATGGAGCCTGTCTTCGTGTCTGTTTCCTCCGGTCTGTGTCTCACAGGATTCATTAAAGGCTGGTTAGGGAAGCTACTCCAGCACACAGCGATTCCCAAAGTGAAGTCCGGGGGAATCAGGGCTCCTCCCCCAGAAATAATGAGGAATAGTTTAATTTCATGTCATTATCAGCTAACGAGGCCATTTAAAAAACCAACCATATGAATGTATAGGAACTAGGGGTGTAAAGGTACCCGTACCGAACCGTTTCAGTACTGGACCTAAGGTTCAGTACGGCTGTGTACCGAACGAATACAACGGTACGTTAACCACTAACAACCGCCCACCGGGGGCTGTTTTTTTTCACAATCTAATATAATTTTTTAATTTTTATTTTATTTAACTAATCGATTATTAATTTCAATATAGAATATTCGTTGACAGCCCTACAAGTACAATTAGTTACTGCACACTACATCACTCTTGAGTGGAACATGGAAAGCCAAACTTTCCCCCACTGTACCGAAAACCCGTACCGAACCGTGACTTCAAAACCAAGTACCGAACCGTGGTTTTTGTGTACCGTTACACCCCTAATAGGAACACATTATGGTTTTGATACATAATTTACAAAGGTCAGCATATATATTGATGATGCAGTGCAGCCCCGTCCCCCCGTCCCCCCAGGTTTAGAGGTCCACATTCAACCTGCTATGATTGACTCTGTTGTGGTTTCCATTTCAAACCAGGACACTGAGGTTACCCTCATTTACAGTGACAACAAGCTTACAAAACAAGACACATTTTATCAGCAATTTCATACATATAGGCACTGTTACGACCCCTGTGTGTCTAAGGGTAAAGGGCTGTAACATAACAGTTGGTTGACAGAAAAGATGGACCACGTTTGTAAACAACAATGATATTTATTGAGAGGCAAAGGAAGCACATGTAGCTCAAGGGTGAGCCCAGGCTAAAACAACAAACAAACACCACTATACTAAATAAACCAATCTAATCTATGGTAAAAGAAATTACATTACCTAAACTACCCTTACCTAACCAAAACAGGAGAAAACAATATCCAAAGGAAATGGCAGAAATCTGTGCTTCCTGAGAAAGAGAGAAAAACACATTAATGATACATACAACAAAGGCAGAATATATACAAAAACAAACTATAGCTAACAATGCTCTCTCTGTGGCCATACACACACAAGGTAATTTCCACTAAGCACAAAGGCCAATAAACGAAATGCAAATGTCAAAGTCAATGTCACAAAGTAACACTAGGCCTAGCCTCATGCCAGAGAGAGAGAGAGAGACTGAAGTGAGAAGCCATGTTTTAACAGGTGTGTGGTGATCCATGATTGGGTGGTGGGTGATGGGTGTTGATTGAGTGTTGGAGTCTGGAAAACCATCCACCAATCGGTGCTGTGCTGCTATAATGGAAGGGCAGGCCTGGCAGGGACCAATGGTGGAGGACGGGTGGAGGGAACAATGGCTGGAGGGAGGAAACAAAATGGAGAACACACACACATGGAGACACACACTGGGGAATATATACATCGGGATGTAACAGGCACAATGAATAAGAATAACAATGTACAACTGTACAAGCAAAACTGTACATTGGAATATTGACAAAACCATACTAAGTAATTTACTGTACATTGGAGGGGGTTGGGTTAGGACATTTACAGGGGCCAGTTTCGAATTGCAGTCTCCCGTAGGTGTTCTTTGAGAGTGGAAGCCATACATTGTCATTCATATACTGACATGATGACCTGGCAGGCTACCATAGTGAACTGGTGGGATAATACATTGATGTCTTGTCTCAAATGTGTGTCTTACACTTTTTTGTAAACGCTAAAGGGTGCGTTTATATAACAGCTTTTATCCAAAGCGTTTTACAATTTGTTCCTCACATATTCACACACCGACGGCGGAGGCGGCCATGCAAGGTGCCAATCTGCTCATCGGGAGCAATTAGGGGTTAAGTGTCTCGCTCAAGGACACTTCGACGCGCTGCCCGGGAGGAGTGGGAATCGAACCGGGAACCTCCAGATTACCAGACAACTGCTCTACCTCCTGAGTCACTGTCGAGCCACTTACATACTTCCTACTACAGCTGGATTACTGCTGGTTATTGGTTGATATATAGATGATCTTGTGTTTTGTGTCATCCCGATTATCATCTTGTGATCTTTTCTCATCCTCACAAAACTATAGGAACGACCGGGCTAAACACCCCCGTCTCTTTTGTTTTGTGACATCATTTCCTGTTTACACACAATATGGCGTCACTTTTTGCTTCACTATTCAATTCCTCCCCTCTGGAAATATTATGATTCAAAGTGATTCCTGTCCTTGACGGGAAACATGACTACCTCGGGGGAGTTTTTTTGTGGAAGGAATTTGCCATATTCCCTCATGTCTAAAATATAGATCATCAGGGATCAACAAGGGAAGTGTGTTTTTCTCTCCACGGTTCAGTTAGTGGAGCAGAGGTTCAGATGGTTCCAGACTAGGATTAATGTTTGTAAACATGCTGCGTACGCCACACATTCTAGACAGTTGTGAGCAGTGGGAATGTATATTTATGAGTCAAAGTTGTTTTCATTTTATTGTACATTTTCTTTATATATAAATTTTTTGAAACGAGAATTGAGAATTTTCGTAAATGTTTTAGCACATTGTGAAAATAGCCGTAAAAACCCATTTACTTTGAGGGGTATGGCCAATGTCCCCACAACCACCAAAATAAATCACTTGTGGGGACAATGGTACTGTGGCGTGGAGATACGCCGGCAGGAGGAGACACACACACATATACCCCCTCCCCCACAAAAAATGAAATATAATATAAAAATATAAAAAGTCCCCGGGTTTTATTGTCAGGTACTGTAACAAAAAGGCTGTTGTTGTTTTCAGAAAAACGTCCTCATATACAGTACATTAAGGCCTCATATCATCTTACCGAAATGTCTTATCCTACATGATCTGGTTCATTAGGGTCTGGGCTGCGTCCCAGTGTTGGACGTTTCGTCCACTGTATGCCAAGTCTCGTCTCCTGCGTGCCAGAACCTTAGTGATTAGCGAAGCCGGAAAAGAACATGTAGTTCTATCAGGAATCACTCACATCGTTAGTTTAACCATTTATCCTAATAACGGAATAAATGGCAATGGTAGTACAGTTAGTCTTGGCGGTGGGGTTCTGCTCTTAGAGCTGTTCCCATGCTGCAAGAGAGGTTAAAGCATAACAACTTACACAGAACATAAAGCATAACAGCTTACACAGAACATAAAGCATAACAGTGTACTGAAACCCAACAGCAGGGAGCACTGCGAGTTACCCATAGGGAACATAGCTCGCAGATAGTATGACGCCCTTAGGGTAAGTGCATACAGTACAGAGCAGAACCAGAGCAGGTGGAGGGTGGGGTTGTGGTGGTGGTGGTGGTGGTGGTAGTAGTGGTGTTGGTTGTGTTGGTGGTGATGGTGGTGGTGGTGTTGGTGGTGGTGTTGGTGGTGGTGTTGGTGGTGTTAGTGTTGGTGGTGGTGTTGGTGGTGTTAGTGGTGGTGGTGTTGGTGGTGGTGTTGGTGTTGGTGGTGGTGGTGGTGTTGGTGTTGGTGGTGGTGGTGGTGGTGGTGGTGGTGGTGTTGGTGGTGGTGGTGGTGGTGTTGATGGTGTTGGTGGTGGTGTTGATGGTGTTGGTGGTGTTGGTGTTGGTGGTAGTGTTGGTGGTGGTGGTGGTGGTGTTGGTGGTGTTGGTGGTGTTGGTGTTGGTGGTGGTGTTGGTGGTGGTGGTGGTGGTGTTGGTGGTGTTGGTGTTGGTGTTGGTGGTGGTGGTGGTGGTGGTGGTGTTGGTGGTGTTGGTGATGTTGGTGTTGGTGGTGGTGTTGGTGGTGTTGGTGGTGTTGGTGGTGATGTTGGTGTTGGTGGTGTTGGTGGTGGTGATGTTGGTGTTGGTGGTGTTGGTGGTGGTGATGTTGGTGTTGGTGGTGTTGGTGGTGGTGATGTTGGTGTTGGTGGTGGTGTTGGTGGTGGTGGTGGTGTTGGTGTTGGTGATGTTGGTGGTGTTGGTGGTGGTGGTGGTGTTGGTGTTGGTGATGTTGGTGGTGTTGGTGTTGGTGGTGGAGGAGGTGAAAACCTTACCTGCAGGTACAGCAGCAGTAGCAACACTTGGCACAACATCATCAGCATACAGAGTGTGTGAACGGGGAGGTCTTTAAATAGAACGACAGATCAGTCATCAGTGTAGGCGTGACGACAGAGCGCCAAGCTAAGCTGTCACAGCTCCACCCATGACTGCATGCCTTAGTGCTCAATTCTTATTTATTGCTCCAGATAAAAAAAAAATTGTTTGGCCGTTCACACAAAAAAAAAAAAATGTGGCCAATATCAGATTCCAGTGTGAACCGGTCACGCTCCTGAACTGACCCGCATACGCAAAATGAACAATAATGATGACGGACGTAATCACGAAGGACAGTTTGCGCTTTCATTTATAAGTTGTATGCAGAGGAGGCCAGCTCATTAAAACAAATCAGACCTGTATCTGATTTAGGACCACATTATGAAAGTGGGCCCAAATCAGAAGCGAAAAAAGATCAGATTCCATGTGACTGGTGCTGTTCACACTGTTCTCTGATTACAGATCTGAGTCACAGTTTTGGGCCACTTTTTACCTGCAGTGTGAACGCAGCCTCAGAGTGTCCTGCCAGAACACTCTTCACTCGTTTTTCACGTGAACACATAACTGAAGAGCTCCGCCATGTGTTCTGTTCATTTGACAAAGAGATGTAAAAGCCATGAACCCCAGCTTTCCAACAGTATTGTTCCTATAGCCGCGGTTCTAACTCCAACCGCTATGCTGCACCCGTGGGTTAACAAACAATTCAAAAGCACTAAATGCTTTTCCTTCAAGCCTTCCCAGTCGTAAACAGACTGCGAGCCCTTTGATGAAAAGTGGTTTTAATTCACGGGGTCGTTTCTGTTTCGAGTCTTTAGAGAGGGTCTAAAGCTCCTCGAGTGTCACTTTCCCCAGAGATGGATGGAGTTAGTGGAAAGGATGGTCGCGGTGACCTCTCGATGTTTACCACATGTTGCACGCGCTGACTGAGAGAGACCCAGCGCGCACTCTGCTCCTCGCTCGCCAATCACCGCAAGCTCACAAGGGACAATTAGGAAGGCCATTATTAGTTAGGTCCAGGGGTTATTCGGGAACATTCAGCTATGCGTTTAGTAGTGCGATGCCAGCTGAACGCAATGCGGACGTTATGTCCATGATGATCCATGTCTGTGTTTCATAAGCACAGAGAGATTAGATATGTCAGAATGACTTATCTAATTACCCCTACTTCTGTTATCAGTAGACTGGGTAATACTACTTTGGTTAGAGGAAGAGGGAGAAGAAGACGAAGAGGGAGGAGGAGAAGATAAAGAAGAAGAAGAAGAAGAAGAAGAAGAAGAAGAAGAAGAAGAAGAAGAAGAAGAAGAAGAAGAAGAAGAAGAAGAAGAAGAAGAAGAAGAAGAAGAAGAAGAAGAAGAAGAAGAAGAAGAAGAAGAAGAAGAAGAAGAAGAAGAATCTGTAGATACTATATCTATATCTCTTACATACTCTTACTAGTTACGCTGCTGGCCAGTATGACTTACTACCATAGTGTCTTTTATACCTGTATCACTGTACATATCAATACTACAACTATGTACATACATCTGATTAGCACTATTACTCAGTAGTACTCATTTATATATCTTATACCCAGTTGAATCATCTGTAGGCCTACATTGTATATTGCTATTGCACTTTACTGTTAAATTTGCACTCTGGTTGGATGCCAAACTTCTTTAGATTGTACTGTACTTGTGCTGTATGATGACAACAGTTTGAATCTAATTTAAAATAATCTCTTCATGGCCATGTTATCTGTCTATCTGTGGGCTCCTTGGAACGAAAATCCCAATCATAATAAAAGCTGCTGTAATTCATTCAATCTGTCGTTGTGAAATTAAAACAAGGTACCGTTGTCTTTTGCACTGAGGTCACTGTGAGAGACAAGAGCCCCTGAGAAGCACGAGAGCAAGTCCCTTTCTGTTCCCATTGAGAAACAGGAGAAATATTGTTTATGCTCTCGGTGTGATTCCTACAATAATAAGCATCACATGAACTGATATTTTCACCAGTTATTTCATGGGAATGTTGATAAAAAAAAATTCAAACTGTTTAATTCCTCATAACTCAGGCCTGGATCCACTATGAGATTGCCTTGCATGGGCAAAATGCACCGTTGCGTGAGCGCTCCTTATTCAAAGATAAATTATGCAAATCCAGTTGTTGTGCACAAGAGCTCCCCAAGAGAGCACTGATGACCCAAGAGAAATCACCAATTGCAATTCACTAATTCACTACAGGCCGGCAGCAATCTTGGAAATCAGTTGGGTTCGTCACTATAATGATATTTCTCATAAAAGACTGATATTTCCCCTATAAATGATATTTTAGAATGGGTGCGTGGATAATATCTGGCAGCAATATGACCGGCCTCTATCCCCCCATATGGTTCATGAATAGCATGGCATTCTGTTTTGATCATTATGGAGATATAGCACGCAACCTACTCAGTGTATAAACCTGTTGTAAATCAGGCCCTCAGAGTTAGATATTTAGCTTGGCTTGGACGTATAATTCAAGATTCAAGAGTTTATTCATCACATACATACCAGGGCATACAGTGCAATGCGGTTGGCCATGCCCGCTACGATTGTGCAAAAATACAATAGTAATAATAGTAAATAGTAATAAAATAAATAGAATAGACATGGTAAAATAGACATGTTAATAATCACTTAAAGGCACTGGGTCCTATGTACACTACTATACTTCTATGTCCCTATGCTATACTTGCAGTTACTAACTATACTATGCAATAATCACAACAAGTTATTCTCTTAAATTGTCCTTTTTTCCCTTCCTTTAAAGTGCCTTTTTCTTGTGTGTTTAAAGTGACCTCCAAGCTGGCCTCTAAACATATCTAAACATTGTTGTTGTTTTTCTCTCCATGTGTTCTTGTGGGGTGTTTGTTAGGGGACCAATATTGCACCCCTTTCACTGCCACACGACAGAAGGTTAACCCTTTACTATCACACTACCGATGGTTAACCATCGGTAGTGTGATAGTAAAGGGTTAACCTCCTGCTGTGTGGTAGTGAAAGGGTTAACCTGCTGTTGTGTGGCAGTGAGCGGCTTAACCTTCTGTGTATTGTCACAGTGAAAGGGTTAACCGTTTGGTAGTGCAGCAGTGAAAGGGTTACTGCTGTCAGGATTCCATATGAAGCCACATTAGCTGTCAGGATTTTACGAGATATAAAAGCCGGATCACTGGTTCCAAATGGTTGGCGAGACACAGCCTTGATGGTTCACTTTATTACCTCGCGTCGCCTCCCTCTGTGCCTCCCCAACGGTGTAGGGTATTGGAAGTGAAACCATCAGGACTTAATCCAGATCAGAGGCTGGATGATAGCGGTTTGGGGCTCGCCAGAGACATTATATATCTCTTGAGAGAGAAAGCGTGGTTTTGGTGGCTATTTGACTGCCAAGCCATGGGAATGTTGGGGCGGTGGTGATAGCTGTGATGTAGCTGACCTCAGAACAGCAGTGACTGTGAGTCAGTCTTCTGGATCTTTGGGAGTCAAGGGGAGTCCAGCTCTGAGGGGAATCCAGCTCTGAGGGGAGTCCAGCTCTGAGGGGAGTCCAGCTCTGAGGGGAGTCCAGCTCTGAGGGGAGTCCAGCTCTGTGGGGAGTCCAGCTCTGAGGGGAATCCAGCTCTGAAGGGAGTCCTACAGCTCTGAGGGGGTCTATCTCTGTGGGGAGTAGGCTACAGCTCTGAGGGGGGTCTTTTCATTGCTGATTGAGTAATGCAACATATGACTCAAGAGATTAGTCAGACCCATGTCTATATCTTCTTCTTCTTCTTTGTTTGTTTTGTTGCAATTTTCTCCCATTTTCGGCCCAATTTAGTTGTTATTCCAATTCCCATTGTGTATCACGGTCCTGGTCGTTGTGCTGCCCTGCTGTCGGTCTGGGGAGGGTGTAGACTACCACATGTCTCCACTGTTGGTCTGGGGAGGGTGTAAACTACCACATGTCTCCTCTGTCCCTCTGGGGAGGGTATAGACTGTCTCCTCTGTCGCTCTGGGGAGGGTATAGACTACCACATGTCTCCACTGTTGGTCTGGGGAGGGTATAGACAACCACATGTCTCCACTGTTGGTCTGCGGAGGGTGTAGACTACCACGTGTCTCCTCTGTCGCTCTGGGGAGGGTATAGACAACCACATGTCTCCTCTGTCCCTCTAGGGAGGGTATAGACTACCACATGCCTCCTCCAATACATGTGGAGTCACCAGCCGCTTCTTTTCACCGGAAGGCCACGCTATCTCCCCCAGATCCCCTCCCTGCTGAACAGGCTCCCCGACCGACCAGTAGGAGTCACTGCTGCAACGATCAGGACTTGAACCCTCAGCGGCTTCCCACCCGCAAACACTGACAATTGTGTTTGTAAGAATCTCTGACCAATCCGGAGGTACCGCTGCCAGGGATGGAACCCGGGTCTCGGTGGTGGCAGGCGAGTTTGTTTACCTCTACCCTACCCAGACGATTTGTCTTTACCTTCTTACAGATAATATCCCTGCCTGGAAGTGTTGACGAGATCGTTGTCTATACAAACACTGGAACGAATGAGCAATACGGAATGCAGATTTTAAACACGTTGATCCCTCTGGTGATATACATAAACAAGCACTGTGATGAAATACAAATTGCTCAGGCTGAACGTTGCTGCCAAAAGGCTCAGGGTGGGATCCACAAAGAATGGATTGCACAGTGCTAATTGCACCCTTACTTACAATTCATTATGAATTGAAAATGGGGGACACTGATGTAAACAAGACGAAAGTCTTCCTCAGGTCTGCATCCCCCAATTGTGTGTATTGAGCCGTACTCTATTGTCAAAGCATCTTTGAGCATCTGGAAAAGCGCTATATAAAATAGGTGTATTATTATTATTTACCCATTCTGCAATCTGTTAATAACATTTCCAATCAATCAATCACCGTGCAATTAGCACCGTGCAATCCATTATTTGTGGATCCCGCCCTCAGTGTTGTGTATTAAATACAATATAATATAAATTACACATGGCTGTAGCACCAAAACATAGTGTACAGGACATACTGTACCTTTCTGTAGAAACTAAAGGAAAATAGATTTGCAAATAGTACAGTAGGAACAACAACAAAAACAACAACAAAAATAAAAAATGGTAAGTGGTGCATTTATGTAGTGCTTTTATCGAAAGCGTTTTACAATTGTTGTTCCTCACATTCGCCCATTCACTCCAACCACGCAAGGTGCCAACCCGCTCATCGGGAGCAGTTAGGGGTTAAGTGTCTTGCTCAAGGACACTTTGACACGCTGCCCGGGAGGAGCGGGAATCAAACCGGGGCCCTATTCCCCGTACCTGGCTAACTGAGTTAGCTGGATAATTTTCAGCATAGCTTGACTTAAGCCAGACATTTCCGTTCCCCGACGTCGGATTTTCTAAGTCGCTATGGCAACAGATCGAAAAGTTTGAACCTGCTCCAGAGCAGGTTTAGTTGAGTTAGCTGGATATAAGCTGGCCACTCCCTCGGAACAAAATGGCAGCTCCCTTCCTCAGAGATTGATTGATTGATTCGAAATGTACAGATTGCAGAATGGGGTACAATACAGTACGGCTCAATACACACAATTGTTAAGGGGATGCAGACCCAGAGAAAGACTTTCATCTTGTTTACATCAGGGTCCCCCATTTTCAATTCATAATGACATTTATGACATACATGACATACAGATATACAGTACTGTTACATTTGTGACATACAAGATATGCAAATATACAGTACTGTTAAACAGAGATCCTAACAGAAAATATATATACGAGGGGGAGGAAACTGTACATTGGGAGGGGGTGGGTGGGTGGGAGGGGGTGTTTGGACATTTACGGGGGCCAGTTTCGAATTGCAGCCTCCCGTAGGTGCTCTTTGATCCCATTATACCATTCTGAATAATATTTTCGCGAGATGATTTCCAGAATGTATTGATTTCATAGAATGTGTGAAATAGGCCTATAATTAAAAACAATTAAAATACATTAAACTGGTCAAATAAATGCTTTTGAAATGTAAAATAATAGACCTAAAATTCTGATAATAAATCATATTCAGCCTATGGATTTCCTATACTGCACGACACCTGTTTGAGCTGCGGGATGAGGCGCGCTTGTTTCTGATGGAGAATGCGTCCCAGATCGCCCACCTCCGATGCCGACTAGATATCAATTGAGGGGGAATACGCACAGCTATACCTACCTATTCGAAAAAAACATTATCTGCACTGACTTATATAAAAAATAAGTACAGATCACGTCTGAATGAATGTGGAGGATGATCTCCGAGGCGCTGTCTCCAAAATTAAACCCAGACTATGCCCATCCATCTCATTAGGTGAGTTGAACATTATAGCCTTCTAAATGAAACACGCTATATGTATTCATTTTATGGTTGTTTGATTATTGTGTTATTTTGTGTAGTTATTGTGCGTGTTAAAAGCCTCCAATGCATATGTGTGCGTGTGAACGTTTGCATGTTTCAACCACCTCTATATATAATAGTGGGGGTCGCGGCTCTCTGACACCGTTATTTCGGGGGTCGCGGCCTGAAAACTTTAGGAACGATGTATTTATTATATTACATGATACCTAAGCGCATACAGTACAGATATCCTCATAAGTATCTATTAATTTGTATCAATTAGATATACTCTTTATCTTTGGGCTTGTTTTTGTATACTTATTCTGAAAGAGTTGAAATAATTATTTTCGCTAGCAAGATCTCATTCGATTATTCATTCCATTAAGCCTATTGCCAGCAGTTACATTTAAATAAATATAATCTGATTGATTGGGGTAATGAGGGACTTAAAATGTGCCTATAGATTATGCATTTAACTTGTCGGCGAGGCTATTGAGCCGTACTGTATTGTACCCATTCTGCAATCTTGTTAATAAAGTTTTAAATCAATCAATCAATCAATGCCGTTAGAAAATCAGGATTTCTGCGATCGACACCTGCTGTCTTTTCAACTGAAGCGGCCGCGCGCACTTATCCTGGGTATCAAGTCTGGTTCGAATGAACGAGACTGAATCAGCGTTCGAGGAACAGGAAAATCCCGGATTCAAACATCGGGTTAGTTGAATCTGGATAATGGGACTTTTGATCGACTTAGTTGAACCAGGTATGGGGAATAGGGCCCGGACCTTCCGACTACCAGGCGACCGCTCTACCTCCTGTCGCACAAAACATAATGTACAGGAAGGACATACTGTACTTTTCTGTATAAACTTGCATATAGGAGAATAGATTTGCAAATAGTACAGTAGGAGGTTTTGTAGTTGTACAAAAAACAACAACAACAACAACAACAACAAAATAACAACAAAAACAACAACGACAACAACAACGAAAACATGATATATATAGTAAAAAATAAATAAAGACAATAAAAGAAAGCAGGCTAGAATGGAAAAATAATGGGAATGATTAGTGGGATAGGTGCGTGAGCCGCACAGGGCAGGTGTTTGCCATAAACAGCCCCTCCTGGTGGTTTACGGGTCGGTTACATCCTGCTGAGCGCCGAGGCTCTCGGTAGGAATTTGCATTCGGGATCAAACGGCCATTATGGACGGCGTTCCTCAAGCAGCCTTAATGCCGACAGGGTATGCACGCTCATTATCTGCATGAGGGGGGAGATACATGAAAGCTTTGGACTTGACGTGGTCGACCGTCGAATCGATTATGGGGCCCAGAACGTCCCCGAAATTGTTGCCATGCTTAGCTTTAATGTGTGTGTGTGTGTGTGTTAATTAGGGAACCCAACAGAGTAAGCGGTGCACTGCTGGCTGCTGTGGTTTTATGAACTCGGAGACACAGTGAGACACAAGCATTAATCCCTGAGACTTTGAACTCTGGTCATGCTCTGGTCTCTCTCTCTCTCTCTCTCTCTCTCTCTCTCTCTCTCTCTCTCTCTCTCTCTCTCTCACACTCACACTCACTCAGGTCATGCTCTCTCTTTCTCCCCCTCCCTCCCTCTCTCTCTCTGGTCATGTTCTCTCACTCACTCACTCACTCACTCACTCACTCACTCACTCACTCACTCACTCACTCACTCACTCACTCACTCACTCACTCACTCACTCACTCACTCACTCACTCACTCACTCACTCACTCACTCACGATCACTCACTCACTCACTCACTCACTCACTCACTCACTCACTCACGCCGGAGACTAGAATCTAAACAGCTGTAGTTTTATAGCTCGGAGGAGGTCAGGATACTTGGCTTGTTTCCTTTCTATCACTTAGGCCGTCGGTCCTAGAGGTCCTGGACTCTGGGCTCTGATTTAAAGAGCAGGATGCGACCATGACCATGACCACATGGTGCTGGGTTCCAGCCCAGGCTCACTGGAAACAAACCAGTAAGCAGTAGGGTTTCCCATTCACAAGGAACATGTAGCAGTTCATTAAAAAGTGTCAATCATGCCAACTGATGTTTTCCTGACGCTGGCCGAGATCGCAGCTGTATGGACGAATTGAATATGCAGTGCAATGAAAAATGTCTATTGTAACATATAATATATAGGGCATACAGATCCTCATATTTTGGGAAATTAATTATATTTATGTTCATATTTTTATATTCAGATCAAATTGTATTGCCTATATTTATGTCTTTCTACTATTACCCTGCACATACCTGTACCCCCCCCCCCCCTCCCCATGCTGCTATGATGCACGAATTTCCCCAAGCGGATCAATAAAGGAATATTTTATCTTATCTTAAGTCGTGTTTTTCAATCTTGTCACATTTTCTTAACAGAAGGTGTGTTGATGTAAAATGACCCAACATGTTAGAACTGTTGTTGTTAAAATGATGACTAAAACCCTTTGATCTCTATCCCGCTGGATATCAAGCTGTTTCAGATAAACAATCTGCTTCATCGCATAATGCACACAGGTTACTCTGATTGGTCCACCAGTCACATCCAGCTACTCTGATTGGCCCATCTGTCACATCTAGCTACTCTGATTGGCTCATCAGTCACATCTAGCTGAGTGGTGCTCAGTGAAGACCCTTAACACTGAGTCCTTAACAATCAAGGTTAGTAATTTGCAATTTATTCTTGAACCACTTATAGCACATGCAAGAGTCTGGTCTCTTTTGAATAGAAACATTCTGAACTTTCTGTTCACTTGCGTCTTTGTTTACTTGCAAACCGATGCCTTCAAAAGAGTTCCAATTGAGAGGTTGTAGCTGGAAACGGTTGGAACGGTTCTAGAGCCTGAAGTCTTATCCAGGGCTGGACTGGGACCAAAAATCGGCCCTGGCATTTTTGGCCCAGACCGGCCCACCATAATCGGTCGGACACCACCCACCAGTACACCATCCTTGCGGTCCCCTTAAATATGCGTACCTACTGTACTATTCCCCCAAACCACTACAAAGCTGGGTAGTAAGTGCCATGGACAAGTGTGCCAGTGCAAGTGGACCAGTGTACTCACTCGCTCTTGGCTGAATCTTGTTTTGGGTGGTGATGTAAAAACATCTGCATCATAGCAGGCTCAGGATGGGCAAAGTAGTCTATAGCATGTTCATCCCCGTCTCTCTCCTACACAACCTGGCTTGACTAGACATAAGGAGAGAGAGATGATTACAATTAACTGGTACATTCAGGTCCAGAATTGTTGGAATTCCCTGACAAAGATGTGCAAAAAGCTGTACAATTTAAACAATAGCATACTGGTAATGAGCAAATAGTTCAATTAATTCATGGATCTGTTCCATCTTATTTCATTTGATACTAACTACTCAGTTCATACAGATTTCAAGTATTCAAATATCAATGATGAATATTGCATAAGGTTTACACAGTTAATAGATCACATTTTTGTTTTATATTCATGTTCAGAGAGGAGTAATAGTTAGAGCTTTGTATGTGATTTATATGGCAATTAAATCAATGGTGTGCTTGTTTGCTTGGGGAGTTTGACCTACAGTTAATGTGCCTACCACGTGAAGGTGCATGATCAATGGACAGCACAAAAACAATTTGTGTAGGTGGAGACTAGAGCTACCACAGATAGTAATAAGTTATACGAGTAAGTAATCCATACCATATATATCCTAATAGTTACCTTATTACCATACTTGGCTGAAAATAAACGTTGCTGCCTGTTGTGAATATGTTTTTCCCTGTAGGCATAATAATACATAAATAGGCATCCTCAGGAATACAAATTGGTCAAGATCATTTTATTTAAAAAAAAATTGGGCGGCTAGGTGGCGCTCGCCACCAATGCAGGAGACACTGGGTTCGAGCCCTGCTCTCTGCGTTGCTACCAGCTTGGCTGGTCGTTCATACTAATACAATTGGCAGTATTAGGGGGTGGGAAGCTGGTGGGTGGGGATCGGACGTTGTGGACAGCGACTCCTACAGGTCGGTTGGTGTGCCTGCACAGTAGAATCAGGAAGCGACGAGGGCGGCGTGTCCCTCCCACGCAGACCCTCGCCGCTGAGAGATCGCACTGTGCAGGTGAAAAGATGCGACGGCTGCCTCCTCGAGTACCGGAGGGGACACGTGATGCAAGGCTTCGTCCACATTGCAGCCGGCTTGTGGGAGGCATGGCCTAACAACGTTCGAGACAGGGGAGGGTAGAATTGGACAATACGAAATTGGGGACGGGAGAAAAATTGAAAAGTAGATCAAAAAAGATCATTTGTTTTTATGATGAGTTTTTAATTTCCAAATACAAATCTAATTAAATCAAAAAAGCAGGTTTTGCAGTTGAGCTACAGGTGTTGTATATTATACAGCCTTTTCATGGATCTTTATCAAAGGGAACCCTTATCCTAGTAGTTGGGTCATCTGTGGCACTTCCGTGACCGTGGAGAGCGAAGGTCCGTTTCTCAATGGATTTGTCATCTAGGAGGGTTAATAAACAAATTTAGCCAGGGTGTATTTAAAAAAAAAGGCAGGACAAATTTGTGATAGACCAAAATCCTAAATGGCTGGCGTGGAATTGAACGTTTTAATGGTTTGACCTACAATGATGCACAATACATGGTACCAGCCCCCTCTCAGTCGTGTACCAGTGCCCTCTCAGTCATGTACCAGCCAGCCCCCTCTCAGTCATGTGTACCAGCCCCCTCTCAGTCATGTGTACCAGCCCCCTCTCAGTCCTGTATACCAGCCCCCTCTCAGTCATGTACCAGCCAGCCCCCTCTCAGTCATGTATACCAGCCCCCTCTCAGTCCTACATACCAGCCCCTTCTCAGTCATGTATACCAGCCCCCTCTCAGTCATGTACCAGCCAGCCCCATCTCAGTCATGTACCAGCCCCCCTCTCAGTCATGTACCACAGCCCCCTCTCAGTCCTGTATACCAGCCCCCTCTCAGTCATGTACCAGCCCCCTCTCAGTCATCTACCAGCCCCCTCTCAGTCATGTACCACAGCCCCCTCTCAGTCATGTATACCAGCCCCCCTCTCAGTCATGTACCAGCCCCCTTCTCAGTCATGTACCACACGACTGGCGGGGGGTGCTTAGTAAGAGATGTGATTGGGCCAGCCCAGTGTCAGTCAGTACCAATGGGCCGCTCTCCCAGCATAGTAGTGGCCGGGCCGGTCATTGACCAAACATACATTTTCTTTTATTTTTATCAAATTATAACGGCCCAAATATGTGTCGGCCCACCGGGAAAATGCCCGGTATGCCAGATGGCCAGTCCAGGCCTGGTCTTATCTAATACAGGTCCAAAGTTGTTAAAATATCCCATGGAAAATTTGTGTTTCACTCATGTTTTTGTAATGTTTGTATCTGTAATAATTCGGCATGCCTATCCAAAATGGCCGTCCACTGCAATACATTCCAACGTGCAAGCGAGAAACTTTATCGTCTTCTTCTCTCCCTTTATCGCAGGAATCAGCCCTCATGTAAGATACTGTTAGCTCCAGAATTTCATTGGCTACAAAAAACATTTTAATTTCACCATGAGAGGTGACTGGTCCATTCAGCACCAGGTGAAACCGGACATGGTCACTTGTCCAAAACTGACGCTCGTTGGTCGTTTGGTCTTGTAACCTGAGATTGGAAGCACATAATAGGTTGAGTAGGGCATCAATCAAACGTTGGGCATTTTAGCTTTCCAACAATGTGTTGGTTGATCGCCGATAACACAGCCTGAAGCCGACAGACGAGGTGCCTCAGGCCGACCGATGGATAAGAGGTTAATATAACCCGAAGCCTGTTTAACACTATGGCATAATTCATATCTGGTACCCAATTAGATCAGCGCGAAACAGTTTCTTCTCACCGAAAGGGGAAAATAAAAGGAGAAAGCTGTAGCCACACTGCCAGTTGGCAACGCAAGAATGTCGTTGCTGGAAAGCGCCTGGCGCTTGGCCTCGGCCTCAGCTGGACTCACGCCCAGCTCTATGGAGACGTAGCTTAATAAGATTGTGCTTTCTTTCTTTCTTTCTTTCTTTCTTTTTTTTTATCTCGAACAACCATAAACACACAAACTTGAAATAACAAAAAAAGAATACAAATAAAAAATACAAATAAAATAAAATATATCTTCCTTTAGACATGGAAGCAATAGACCTATCTCAAACCCTGCCCCTTTTCTTGATCCTCCAATCACAACTGTCGCTTACCTCGGACAAACAAAGTCCGAGGTAAGCGACAGTTGTGATTGGAGGATCAAGAAAAGAGGGCAGGGTTTGAGATAGGTCTATTGTCAACATAGCTCAAGACAAATGGTTTTGTTCGAGAAGGGACAGAAAGAAGCAAAGCTTATCATGGTCCTGCCCCTTCCTTACAACATCATATTAATATGTAATAAGTTATCTATCAATATCAAAAATAATATACCTATCCACTACAGCAAAAGATAAATAAATAATTACAAACATACTAGTGCACATTATTTTCAAGCTCCTCTAACTTATACTTGTCCAAGAATTCCTGTTTATATCGGCATTTAAACATTTCAATAGTACTTGTTTTTATTGCTACATCAAGGCCATTCCAAATGGATACCCCACAAACTGAGACACACTTGCTTTTTATTGTATTGTGCTCATACTGCCTCACACATTTTGGTTATTTCTCACTGGTTTAGGCAGCTCACACGGTTCATGGACTACAACGTATGATGTATATCATCCGCCGCCATGGCCTCAGCTTCCACTCCTATGCTGACGACACACAACTCTATCTCTCCACCAAACCATCCACCCATCTCCCCCCACACTCCCTTATCAACTGCCTTCATGAAATAAAAACCTGGATGTCATCTAATCTTCTCAAACTCAACAACAATAAAACTGAGCTCATGGTTGTGTGGCACCCAAGGCCCTGCTCCGGAAGGTTGGGGATCTCACCCTCAACATAGACGGCTGCTCCATCTGCCCATCCCCAAAGGTCCGCAACCTGGGCGTTATCCTGGACTCCACCCTTTCCTACGAAGCCCATGTCAGTTCCGTCACCAAATCCGCCTTCTTCCACCTCAGAAACATATCCAGACTCCGACCATCACTTTCCGACTCCGACAGCTGAGACTCTCATCCATGCCTTTGTAACCTCCCGCCTGGACTACTGCAATGGGGTCCTGTCCGGGGTCCCAAGCAAAACCCTGGACAGGCTCCAGTATGTTCAAAACTCAGCTGCCAGGGTTCTAACCCGCACCAAACCCTGGCAGCACATCACCCCCACCCTCATCCACCTCCACTGGCTCCCCATCAAATCCCGCATCACCTACAAAACCCTCCTGCTCACCTACAAATCCCTTCACGCTCTGGCACCTCAGTACCTCACTGACCTCCTCCACCCCTACACTCAGTCACGGTCCCTGCGATCCACGGACACTGGTCAGCTCTCCATCCCCCGAACCAGACTGCGGACCTTCGGGACAGAGCTTTCAGTGTGGCAGCTCCCACCCTCTGGAACTCCCTCCCTGCAGAACTCCGCACCGCCCCAACTCTGGACTCATTCAAAAAACTGCTCAAAACCCACCTCTTCAACTAAGCCTTTAACCCCTAATCTCTCACTTTATATATATGTTTATGTATATGTTGTGTCTGTCCACTGTCTGTTACTTTGTTATTCCCTCCCCCCCTATGTAAAGCGACCTTGGGTCTCTTGAAAGGCGCTATATAAAATGAAGTTGTTATTATTATTATTATTATTATTATTATTATTATTATTATTATTATTATTATTATTATTATTATTATTATTATTATTATTATCATCATCATCATCATCATCATCATCATCATCATCATCATCATCATCATCATCATCATCATCATCATCATCATCATCATCATCATCATCATCATCATCATCATCATCATCATCATCATCATCATCATCATCATCATCATCATCATCATCATCATCATCATCATCATCATCATCATCATCATCATCATTATTATTATTATTATATTATTATTATTATTATTATTATTATTATTATTATTATTATTATTATTATTATTATTATTATTATTATTATTATTATTATTATTATTATTATTATTATTATTATTATTATTATTATTATTATTATTATTATTATTATTATTATTATTATTATTATTATCACCTTGTGTATACTGCACCATGTTTACTTTTACTCATAGTATATATTCAGATTCAAATTCTTTATTGCCTATATTTATTGTAACGTATAAGTAACTAGTTACTGTAATCTGATTACTTTGACCTGTCTGAGCAGCCAATCATGATTTATGACATTATGCACTTTCAATAAAGCATTATTTAAAAAAAAAAAACTGTTGTCATTCTTGTGGCAGCAGCAGGGGGGACGACGACGACTTCGTAACCTAGTTACTTTCAAAGTAACTAAGTTACTTTGATAATCAAGTAATCAGTAAAGCAACTAGATTACTTTTTAAAGGAGTAATCAGTCATAAGTAATCAGATAATTTTTACAAGTAATCTGTGGCATCACTGTGTATAATATAAATGATAGGGCATATACGGACTCATCTGCGCCTTTGTTTACACTATTTATTTTAATGAGGGTTAATTATATTGTTTACATTGTTTACATCTGATTAGCGCTACACTCTATTGACACTATACCTGTATACTACAGCTCTGTACATGCATCTGATTAGTACTATTAATCAGTAGTACTCATTTATATATTTTAGTTTAATCACCTGTACATTTTATATGACTATAATTGCAGAGTAGGGTTTAACCTGCAAGTTGGCCTTTAAATACATTTTTTTTAATAAAATAAAATCTAACCCTAACTAACCTTATTGTCATGCACTTGTCCTAATAAACTAACCTACACTGTAGCACTCAACACATTGATGAACATTGTTACTCAGCTGATAGAATTGTACCCTTCCTGATGGCTTGTCGTACAGAACTTGTAAGTCGCTTTGGATAAAAGCGTCAGCTAAATTACTAAATGTAAATGTAATCTAATCTAATCAAATTATAGTTATATTTGTGCTCTTATTGCAATGTATTCACGAATCACAGCAAACCGATGTTCTGTGTTTGTTGTGAGCATAATATACTTCTACCGGCCCCCGCTGCAGAGCAGAGACCGGAACGCTTGTTCACGCGGTGTGGTCCTGCACTGAGCCCAGGCCAGCGGTGGATGGAAATTGAAGACATTCGTGGAAAAGTTCTATCAAGGGAAATAGCTTTATCTCCTGAGGTTAAAGTACTGGGGGAACTTGGCAGATCTGAACCCCCCCCCCCCCCCCCCCTCCCGTCCCGGAGGATGAAGCGGTCTGTTAACCCAGCTATTACTGCTGCCAAGACATGCATCGCATCCAAATGGATTCAAGAGGACCCCCCCCCCTTATACCAAGCAATGGGTTACTGAGGTTTCAAGTTTCGTTTTATTTGTCACATATAAGGAATACATGTATATTACAGTGAAATGCTTGGTTCTGTATGAGCCTCCTGAGATTGTTCTCGATACAGTAAAAAGAAAGAATAAAGACCAAACACAATACAAAACTAAAGTACAAAATGCAAACAAAATGCAAAAATGTCAGAGATTCATGGGCTCCTATATAACGTATGCAGTGAGAGGTGCTGTAGCCTACAGCTATTCCATACGTCTCACCATCCATGGTTGACGTACATATAATCTAATCAAGCCATTTGAGCTATGCATTATTGTATACATACTTATTGATCTTTTGATATAAATAGTGTAACAAAGGTAGCAGACAGATTCAGATTCAGAGTATTCAGAGTATTTATTTGCCACATAGAATCATACAATCAGAGTTTCTTCATTACACAATCATAATTATCATTCCATGGACAAAAGCAGCAGGAAGTAGGGGTAGGTGGAAAGTGCAATATGGTTGTACAAGTAATCAAACACACAGTCAAATGGCTTTATGGCCAGGGGCATTTATTTAAGTAAAACAGAAAATTAAGCGAAACAACAAAATCATACTGGCTCCCATTGGAGCACCTAACTACCTTTACTGTAGTCCAGTCCCTAACTAGGCCGGGCCGCTGTCCGGCTTACCGTTGGGCAACTCACGGTTGTACTGTAGATGTCTCCCAACAGCTCTCTCACTCACCATTCCAAGACACCCTGAGGTGAGAGTCACGCTGATTGCTTAATTGAGAGACAGCTGCGTGTGTGGGTCTGCATGTGTGAAGCTGTCAGTCCTCTTCTCTCCATTGGGAGGACCCAACAGGCAGGAACATAGAAGCCATCAATCACCATTCCCCTCAGCCCCTTAAAATATTTTCTTTTGTGTTATATATTGTGGCAGATATCACCCCCCGTCTCATGGATATGTGAAGGACGGGAGGCACTACTGCCACGGGAGGAGTGGAAGCAATTAGGCAGCTGATTAGTACTCATAGAATACACCTGTTCACCATTAGATCACCGACATCCCACACACACACACACACACCAGACAAACACTATAATACACTAGGACAGATAGAGTTGAGTTGACAAGTTGATAGTTCAAGCAGCAGTGGGACACTTGGGTATGAAGGGGTTGACAGTGGAGGATGTTATGAGGGAGTTACAGAGGGTGGCTGAACAAGTAGCGTTAGAGAAGGGGGGTGTGAGTGAGCGAGTAGTTCAGAGTCAGGCCACGGGGGGGCGAAGCATGTATCGCAGAGGGGGAATCAGTCAGGAGGAAGCAGTGTTAGCTGCACGCCATTGGACAATGTGGGGGATGAAGGATTCCAGTAGATGGCGGTAGAGTAGAAGGAGAAGAGAATTTGTGAGAAGTTCGAACAGTTAGGCAGCAATACGCCGAAAGGTGTTTAGTCTGCCGGAAATCACACGAAGAAGAAGAAGAAGAAGAAGAGTTGAGTTGAGAGGAGGTGAGGTAGGAGCGAGGTATTGAGAGAGAAGGTGTTCATTGTGTACCAGACCCTAGACTGGCTGAGAAACCTCCTTGTGTACTGACCCTGGACCGGAAGACAACTCTGAGTATTGAACAATCCTTTCTTTTGTACGAGAGCCTGATACGTGTTTTGACCCTGGACTGTTTTTGGATTACCCTATTGCCCATTGGACTTGTACTGATAAACAATAAATATAATTTATTTATAAAAATGTTGCTTGTTTTGGTCCGTGTCGAGCTTGAACAACACCAGGCTCGTCACAATATGTATATGTTGTGTGTATCCATGTTTACTTTGAGGGGTGAGAGAGGTTGGAGAACCTATCTCCCTCCATCTCTAAGAGGGAGTGTACAGTACAATGCAAGATGTAACAGATTAAAAAAAAACATATACTTACGTGTATCGGTATCGCAAATGTATGTGATACCTGTTGCAAACACACGCATTCAAAAGTATGACAGTAAATCTGCCCTGAATCTTCTTGTTTCTTTTGTTTCTTTTTGCACAAGATATGATGGTTGTATTCCTGTCTGCAGAAGCAGGCTATTCTCAGTCCCGGCTCCACAATGGTGGAACGATCGAACTTCCCATCACAGTCAGGACAGCTGAAACCACCACAGTCAGGACAGCTGAAACCACCACAGTCCGGACAGCTGAAACCACCACAGTCAGGACAGCTGAAACCATCACATTCAGGACAGCTAAAACCATCATAGTCAGGACAGCTGAAACCATCACAGTCCGGACAGCTGAAACCACCACAGTCAGGACAGCTGAAACCATCACATTCAGGACAGCTAAAACCATCATAGTCAGGACAGCTGAAACCATCACAGTCAGGACAGCTGAAACCATCACAGTCAGGACAGCTGAAACCACCACAGTCCGGACAGCTGAAACCACCACAGTCAGGACAGCTAAAACCATCATAGTCAGGACAGCTGAAACCATCACGGTCAGGACAGCTGAAACCATCACGGTCAGGACAGCAGAAACCATCACGGTCAGGACAGCTGAAACCATCATGGTCAGGACAGCTGAAACCATCACAGTCAGGACAGCTGAAACCATCAGTCAGGACAGCTGAAACCATCATGGTCAGGACAGCTGAAACCATCACGGTTAGGACAGTTGAAACCACCACAGTCAGGACAGCTGAAACCATCACAGTCAGGACAGCTGAAACCATCACAGTCAGGACAGCTGAAACCATCACGGTCAGGACAGCTGAAACCATCACGGTCAGGACACGGTCAGCTTTATGTGTTTTCTGTGCATCTCGTTCTGCCCCCAGCAACATATGCCGTCCCTAAGGGGTCAGTCCTATGTTCCTACAGCCCTATGTACCTACAGCCCTATGTTCCCACAGTCCTATGTCCCCTCAGCCCTATGTTCCCTCAGCCCTATGTTCCCTCAGCACATTGTTCCCTCAGCCCTATGTTCCCACAGCCCTATGTTCCCACAGTCCTATGTCCCCTCAGCCCTATGTTCCCTCAGCCCTATGTTCCCACAGCACATTGTTCCCTCAGCCCTATGTTCCCACAGCCCTATGTTCCCACAGCCCAATGGTCCCACAGCCCAATGGCCCCACAGCCCTACATGTATGTTCCCACAGCCCTATGTTCCCTCAGCCCATTGTTCCCTCAGCCCAATGGTCCCACAGCCCAATAGTCCCACAGCCCTACATGTATGTTCCCACAGCCCTATGTTCCCACAGCCCTATGTTCCCACAGCCCATTGTTCCCTCAGCCCTATGTTCCCACAGCCCTATGTTCCCACAGCCCAATGGTCCCACAGCCCAATAGTCCCACAGCCCTATGTTCCCTCAGCCCTATGTTCCCACAGCCCTATGTTCCCACAGCCCTATGTTCCCTCAGCCCAATGGTCCCACAGCCCTATGTTCCCACATCCCTATGTTCCCACAGCCCTATGTTCCCTCAGCCCAATGGTCCCACAGCCCTACATGTATGTTCCCACAGCCCTATGTTCCCACAGCCCTATGTTCCTACAGCCCTATGTTCCCACAGCCTTATGTTCCCTCAGCCCAATGGTCCCACAGCCCAATAGTCCCACAGCCCTACATGTATGTTCCCACAGCCCTATGTTCCCACAGCCCTATGTTCCCACAGCCCATTGTTCCCACAGCCCTATGTTCCCACAGCCCATTGTTCCCACAGCCCTATGTTCCCTCAGCCCTATGTTCCCACAGCCCTATGTTCCCTCAGCCCTATGTTCCCACAGCCCTATGTTCCTACAGCCCTATGTTCCCTCAGCCCAATGGTCCCACAATGGTCCCATATTTCTAAGATGTTTCTCAAAATTAGGCCCTATGTTCCCACAGCCCAATGGTCCCACAGCCCAATAGTCCCACAGCCCTATGGTCCCACAGCCCTATGGTCCCACAGCCCTATGTTCCCACAGCCCTATGTTCCCAGACGAACCCTCTACTACCAGAGGACAATTGGCTACCAAACGAAGAGAAAGAGGGATGAAATCAGATACAAATGTATGAAAAAAGGGAATGTGGGAACATAGGGCTGTGGGAACATAGGGCTGTAGGAACATAGGGCTGTAGGAACATAGGGCTGTGGGAACATAGGCACGCTCCCATCCCGAGGGCCGTGATTTACTGAGCTTTGGCTTCCTATAGTCACTGTATAAAATGGGGTTCGACTTGAGGTCGAACGTTTCATTTCCACGTCTGATACTTAAGACTCTCAGACAACGCTGATTTATTGTGCACATAATCTCACACACATCGAAAGAATCTAAACATTTTTGCACCAAGTTATTTCTTTTGATGGTTATTGAATGAGTGTATGAGTTTGAATGTGGCCACCAGCGACGACGTCACCAGGCACGTTGAATCCTTGTGTTAATTACAGCTCAATGAAATGATAAGGTAGCAGTCCCTATAAGACGAGGTATTGCTATTTGTGTGTCCCCGATGACATCACTGGTGGCCATAATCCTTTACTGATCATTTGAAAATGACAACATGAGCTAAAGTGAGTTTAGTAGGAGAAAATACAATTTTAAACATCAGTTTGCACGTACCACACTTAAACAGATGTGTCCTTCAGTTATTGGTGTAATGTTGTGGAATTCTCTCCATAGCGAGCTTAAGGGATGTAATAGTGTTTATCAATTCAAAAAAATTATAAAAAAAAGATATTTAGTCAGTATGAAAATCAAATGTGATCTGAATAGTGAGATCTTTTCTTTTTCTTTTTTTTCTTCTCTTTCTTTTATTCTTTATTCTTTATCATTATTATTATTATTTAATTTTTTCTTGTTTAACTGTGGATTGTGTGTTTCTTTTATAATGGTATAAATGATTATTTGTGTAAATTAGGTTGTACGCCGACCATTAAGTAAATACTTGTTAGTTTAGGAATAAGGGGCAGGTAACTATAAGATTTATTCTTCTTCCTGCTCCTTTTGTCCATGGAATGATATTTATGATTGTGTAATGAAGAAACTATGATTGTATGATTCCATGTGGCAAATAAAAACTCTGAACTGAACTGAACTGAACTGAACTGAAAAAGAAAAACAAGTACAAAGTATGACATTTAGACTGGGTCCTCAAAATGAACGGAAGTGAATGAGGAGCCTGACACCTGGCCCTGTTTCTTGTACCTGGATAACTGAGTTAGCCGGATAACTTTAACTGGATAACTGAGTTAGCCGGACTTTCCGGTTCCATGTACGTGGATTTTCCAAATCACCATGACAACAGATCCAAAAGTTTGAGCCTGGTCGAAAGCAGAGTTCAAGTTCAAGTTAGCCGGATCACGCAGAGCCACGCCCCCGCAAAGAAAGTGACAGCTCGTTTCCTGAAATTATTCCCACAGCCTAGGATCTGCGTTATACCATTCTGAATTACGTTTTTGTGCTCCATTCTTCCAGAGGGGGCTTTTGAAATGTAAAATAGACCCAAAATGCTGATACTAAATTCACTTTGTCCTAAATAATGCACGTTATATATACCGTGGCGACGGTGGCGCTCGCTCGTGCGATGTACACATTATGTGGTTATTTTAATTGTAACTGGGATTAAGATGTCTGATGAGATGCGCTGTTTGACGGATTTGAGAAATTGAATGAGCCGTTGACGTCACATTAATGAATGAGGATAAAGAGATAAACTTCATTCAAAACAAAGGATATTCTAAACACGGGTCTCTCGTTCATTAATGTATAAACAATGAATTTATCCCATCTGGCACAGTGGTGCAGCGGTAGTGCTCAAGCCTGCCAACCCAGCGACCGGGGTTCAAAACCCTGTGTTTCCAATATGATTTTTTTGAATATAATATTAATGATTATACGCCAAAGTAGCCTGGTTTTAAGTTAAAATATTATAAATCTACATGCATTGAGGATGTCATTCTTTATATAGCTCTCAACGTGCACCAAATTGAATTATTCCTATATTGCAAAAAGAAGGAGACGACTAGGGTCTCGAACCCCGGTCGTCTGTGTGAAAGTCAAAAGAACAACCCGTTAGACCACATTGGAGATAAGTTAAAGATTGACTATACATCAATCAATGGGTAAGAGAGCCGTATCGTAATTCTGTATAACAGTTAACTAATTATTTTCGCTAGCAAGATCTCATTTGATTATTCAATCCAGCAGGCAAGTTTAAAGAAATATAATCTGATTGATTGAGGTAATGAGGGACTTAAAATTAGCCTATAGATAACGCATTTAACTTGTCGGCGAGGCGATTGAGCCGTATTGCAATCTGTCAATAAAGTCTTAAATCAATTAATCAATCAATGCCGTTAGAGAATCAGGATCTCTGCCATCGATACGTGCTGGCTTTTCACCTAAAGCGGCCGCGCGCATTTAGCCTGAGTCGCAAGTCTGGCTTGAGTTAACGAGACTGAATCCACCTTCGTGGAACAGGAAAATCCCGGCTTCAAACATCGGGTTAACTGAAGCTGGATAATGACATCTTGATCGACTTAGTTGAACCACGTACAAGAAACAGGGCCCAGGGAGGAATGGTGGTGTTTTGGCGACAGACGACAGGGACAGCAGTGGTCACTAGCTTACTGGTAGATGACTTTAGATAGAGGTAAGGCTGTTCTACTAAAGTTCATGGAGGAGGTCTGCACTCTACTGAGTATATTCTTCTACTCAGATCTTTATTTATGGTATTTTTTGTGAATTATATGAATATGTACTGTTGGACTGTGGTAATTCCATGTACGAATAAATAAATGATGATGATGATGATGATGATTTATGCGGGGGAAGAAAGTGTAATAACCACAATACCACAAATAATCCAGGTAAACTAATTACGCCCCACCCTCAGGGGGTGTTTTAAATCACTCACGCTTGTACGTCTGTCTCTAATCACGATGCTCATGCATTCATAATCTGATTTGGCTCAAACTCGGAGGAGTGGACAGTCCGCCAAGTTTCAACTTCAAATTCTAAAAGATTGATGGTACAGTACAGACGGAGATGAGAGGATCAAGGTGGCCAACGATATGTCCGGAGAACGCTAGGTGGGGATCTATCAAGGTCGATACTCGGAGTCGAACTACATTCCTTCAAACCTTTATTTTTTTTTTTCACTTTTTCTCCTCCTGTTTTTCTGTGTTTTTCTCCCATCCCTTCATGCCAATTCCCCCCTCCCCTTCCTGGTCGTTGCTCGCATGTGCCCCCTCACCTGCCGGCGCGGACTCTCATTGATGAGGTGTAACGTGTGGGAGGCTCACACTACCCTCACCATCTCTTTTCCTCGCTGTGCAGGCGCCCTGACCGACCTGTAGGAGTCGCTGTTTACAACGACCAGATTACCACCCACCGGCTTCCCTCCCGCTGACTCTGCCAATTGAGCCAGTATGACGGCCGGCCAAGCCGGAGGCAACGCTGACAACTGGACCTTCAAACCTTTATTTAAACTGGAAAGGCAAGTGAGGTTTCCCTCATTTAGTCATGTTGAGTGTACATACAGAAATGAGCAAAAGAAAAAACATATACAGTAAAGTCACACAGCATATAAAATCATAACAATAAGACAACAAGGCGAGACAAAGGTAATGATAACAAATCAATTAAAACACGTACAACTTGATTGACAAAGGTTGGAGATCAAGGTTTTTAAACTCTGCAACAGAGGGGAGAATCTCAAGCTTTAAGGACTGTTGGAGTTCATTCCATGAGCTAGAGGGGCATCATAGCCAAATGCAGATTTACCCAATATCAACAATATCACTGACCCTTAGCTGCCAGAGTTGTACACTTCCTGCTGACTTGTTGTACAGAATTTATAAGCTGCTTTGGGGCGACAGTGGCTCGGGAGGTAGAGTAGTCGTCTGGTAATCCGGAGGTTCCCGGGTTCGATTCCCACTCCTCCCGGGGCAGCGTGTCAAATTGTCCACGAGCAAGACACTTAACCCCTAACTGCTCCCGATGAGCAGGTTGGCACCTTGCATGGTTGCCTCTGCCGTCTGTGTGTGTGAATGAGTGAAATATGAGGAACAAATTGTAAAAGAGGTTTGGATAAAAGCACTATACAGTATAAATGCACCATTTACCATTTAGCTAGTCAGCTAAATCACTAAATGTAAATGTTCCACAAAGTTTCTTTGCTTACAAATGAACAAATGAAAACGATGTGAAAGATGCTACATGATAATATCACGAGTCCCCTCGCTCTACTTCTTCTTGGCAGGGTTACAGATCAGCGTGTCGGCGTCGCGTCTTCCAGAGGGCCGTCCTACTCTCCGCCAAGCGTGTAGCAGCCGCTGCAAGATCTCCACGAGTCAGCACAGAGAAGAAAAATCATGCAGGACCTCTCCACACAGAAAGGCCTGGGAGATACCTCACCTGGGTACCTGGCAATGCTGAATCCTGGTCCCCAAGCGGGAATCAAACCCTGTACCTCCTTGCTGTGAGGCGACAGTGTAAACAACTACACCACCGAGCACGGTGTTGAACATTGGTCAGGTCGGGTCGAATTAAATCCCGGGAACACATTATTTAATGCGTCTCCAGCTCGAGCTTAACACCGCTTGGTCGTTTCCAAAGCTCCGCTGGGCGAGTTGACGCGCACTTCAAACGGAGAGAAAAACTAAAATATATTGCATCAAAAGTCTTGTGTTTTTATGGAAACCTGTTTTACTTGTTTATGCCCACGCAGAGTCTGCAGACCACGAGATGATTCTGTTTCACTTGTTTATCCCAGTGCAGACCACGATATGATTCTGTTTCACTTGTTTATCCCAGTGCAGACCACGAGATGATTCCGTTTCACTTGTTTATCCCAGTGCAGACCACAATATGATTCTGTTTGACTTGTTTATCCCAGTGCAGACCATGATATGATTCTGTTTTACTTGTTTATCCCAGTGCAGACCATGATATGATTCTGTTTTACTTGTTTATCCCAGTGCAGACCACAAGATGATTCTGTTTTACTTGTTTATCCCAGTGCAGACCACGAGATGATTCTGTTTTACTTGTTTATCCCAGTGTGCAGACCACGATATGATTCTGTTTTACTTGTTTATCCCAGTGCAGACCACAAGATGATTCTGTTTTACTTGTTTATGCCAGTGCAGACCACGAGATGATTCTGTTTTACTTGTTTATCCCAGTGCAGACCACGATATGATTCTGTTTTACTTGTTTATCCCAGTGCAGACCACGATATGATTCTGTCTTACTTGTTTATCCCAGTGCAGACCATGATATGATTCTGTTTTACTTGTTTATCCCAGTGCAGACCACGATATGATTCTGTTTGACTTGTTTATCCCAGTGCAGACCACGAGATGATTCTGTTTGACTTGTTTATCCCAGTGCAGACCATGATATGATTCTGTTTTACTTGTTTATCCCAGTGCAGACCACGAGATGATTCTGTCTTACTTGTTTATCCCAGTGCAGACCACGATATGATTCTGTTTTACTTGTTTATCCCAGTGCAGACCACGAGATGATTCTGTTTTACTTGTTTATCCCAGTGTGCAGACCACGATATGATTCTGTTTTACTTGTTTATCCCAGTGCAGACCACGATATGATTCCGTTTCACTTGTTTATCCCAGTGCAGACCACGAGATGATTCTGTTTTACTTGTTTATCCCAGTGTGCAGACCACGATATGATTCCGTTTCACTTGTTTATCCCAGTGCAGACCACGATATGATTCCGTTTAACTTGTTTATCCCAGTGCAGACCACGATATGATTCCGTTTCACTTGTTTATCCCAGTGCAGACCACGAGATGATTCTGTTTTACTTGTTTATCCCAGTGCAGACCACGATATGATTCCGTTTAACTTGTTTATCCCAGTGCAGACCACGATATGATTCTGTTTTACTTGTTTATCCCAGTGCAGACCACGATATGATTCTGTTTTACTTGTTTATCCCAGTGCAGACCACGATATGATTCTGTTTTACTTGTTTATCCCAGTGCAGACCACAATATGATTCTGTTTTACTTGTTTATCCCAGTGCAGACCACGATATGATTCTGTTTTACTTGTTTATCCCAGTGCAGACCACGAGATGATTCTGTTTCACTTGTTTATCCCAGTGTGCAGACCACGATATGATTCTGTTTGACTTGTTTATCCCAGTGCAGACCACGAGATGATTCTGTTTTACTTGTTTATCCCAGTGCAGACCACGAGATGATTCTGTTTTACTTGTTTATCCCAGTGTGCAGACCACGATATGATTCTGTTTGATTTGTTTATCCCAGTGCAGACCATGATATGATTCTGTTTTACTTGTTTATCCCAGTGCAGACCACGAGATGATTCTGTCTTACTTGTTTATCCCAGTGTGCAGACCACGATATGATTCCGTTTCACTTGTTTATCCCAGTGCAGACCACGATATGATTCTGTTTTACTTGTTTATCCCAGTGCAGACCACGAGATGATTCCGTTTCACTTGTTTATCCCAGTGCAGACCACGATATGATTCTGTTTTACTTGTTTATCCCAGTGCAGACCACGAGATGATTCTGTTTTACTTGTTTATCCCAGTGCAGACCACGAGATTATTCTGTTTTACTTGTTTATCCCAGTGCAGACCACGAGATGATTCCGTTTCACTTGTTTATCCCAGTGCAGACCACGATATGATTCTGTTTTACTTGTTTATCCCAGTGCAGACCACGAGATGATTCCGTTTCACTTGTTTATCCCAGTGCAGACCACGATATGATTCTGTTTTACTTGTTTATCCCAGTGCAGACCACGAGATGATTCTGTTTTACTTGTTTATCCCAGTGCAGACCACGAGATTATTCTGTTTTACTTGTTTATCCCAGTGTGCAGACCACGATATGATTCCGTTTCACTTGTTTATCCCAGTGCAGACCACGATATGATTCCGTTTCACTTGTTTATCCCAGTGCAGACCATGATATGATTCCGTTTCACTTGTTTATCCCAGTGCAGACCACGAGATGATTCTGTTTTACTTGTTTATCCCAGTGTGCAGACCACGATATGATTCCGTTTCACTTGTTTATCCCAGTGCAGACCACGATATGATTCCGTTTAACTTGTTTATCCCAGTGCAGACCACGATATGATTCCGTTTCACTTGTTTATCCCAGTGCAGACCACGAGATGATTCTGTTTTACTTGTTTATCCCAGTGCAGACCACGATATGATTCCGTTTAACTTGTTTATCCCAGTGCAGACCACGATATGATTCTGTTTTACTTGTTTATCCCAGTGCAGACCACGATATGATTCTGTTTTACTTGTTTATCCCAGTGCAGACCACGATATGATTCTGTTTTACTTGTTTATCCCAGTGCAGACCACGATATGATTCTGTTTTACTTGTTTATCCCAGTGCAGACCACGAGATGATTCTGTTTCACTTGTTTATCCCAGTGCAGACCACGAGATGATTCTGTTTCACTTGTTTATCCCAGTGTGCAGACCACGATATGATTCTGTTTGACTTGTTTATCCCAGTGCAGACCACGAGATGATTCTGTTTTACTTGTTTATCCCAGTGCAGACCACGAGATGATTCTGTTTTACTTGTTTATCCCAGTGTGCAGACCACGATATGATTCTGTTTGATTTGTTTATCCCAGTGCAGACCATGATATGATTCTGTTTTACTTGTTTATCCCAGTGCAGACCACGAGATGATTCTGTCTTACTTGTTTATCCCAGTGTGCAGACCACGATATGATTCCGTTTCACTTGTTTATCCCAGTGCAGACCACGAGATGATTCCGTTTCACTTGTTTATCCCAGTGCAGACCACGATATGATTCTGTTTTACTTGTTTATCCCAGTGCAGACCACGAGATGATTCTGTTTTACTTGTTTATCCCAGTGCAGACCACGAGATTATTCTGTTTTACTTGTTTATCCCAGTGTGCAGACCACGATATGATTCCGTTTCACTTGTTTATCCCAGTGCAGACCACGATATGATTCCGTTTCACTTGTTTATCCCAGTGCAGACCACGATATGATTCCGTTTCACTTGTTTATCCCAGTGCAGACCACGCGATGGTTCTCTCTAGTGCTGCATTAAGCCGGGCCTTTGGGGGGAAGTAAAGTGTGCAGACCTTGGCATCGGTTGTGTGGTTAAGGTTCTGCACCAACAGATGGAAACAAATAACTTTTTTCCCCCTTTTTCTTTTTACGAGATAGCGCTGTTACAGGCAGCTCTGACACGCAGTAAGGTAAACACCAGTTGAAGATCAAGTGTTAATACCGGTTTGCACGAAAACCACAACATGTTGCACTTAATAGCTTTTAAAACACTCCCAAGCCCAGGCCGCATGACTCACAGACATGTAAGGGAAGTCCCACAAGATGGGTCGAAATGTACCGTGTAAAAACGTGCTCCGTCTTCACTGTACCTTCGACTAAATGACTTGAATTCGGCATTTGAGTCGACAAAGGTGTTGGAATTGACTTGCTGCTCGGGAAATGATGTAATACCTGTATCTCTCAGGGGTGTAATAGCCTCAAAACCTACAAAGACAAATTAAGTTTGTGTGCCGCAGTTGTGTATCAGGACCGATTTATTTAAAGGGGTTATGCACTGCTATTCCTAGCACTATTTGGGCAACTTTACACACTTCCTGTGAGTCTATGTAACACATCTGTAATTTTTATTCCAAAAATAATCATTGTTTTATATTTCTAATCTTGTACTCAAAACCAGCATTTTTCAGCCTCATGAAAGCAGGCTATTATTGGCTTGGCTCCACCCATACTAGCAGAATGCTTTGAGTGACAGCCACCCACCAAATAGCTCCGCCCATCTCCCCGTCATTGCATCCAGGTGAAGGTCTTAGGTTTCAGGTTTTTATTTCGACACGCAAAAACATATACCGATTTTACTAACTAATACAACATGGCTGTACATTATGTTTGGGATCCAGAGAGCGACCCACAGTATGATTCAGAAGAAGAAGAAGAAGGCGATTTGCTACAGCGAGGCTTACATTACATCGTTTCCGATTGGTAAATTGATTGATTGCACTGTTAGTTAGTTACTGTTATCTAATGGTTGTGTACTTCTGTCGCGCGCGGCCCGTCGAAAACACACACTAACGTTAGATTGTACTGACCCCCCCCCCCCAAACAACAGCGATCGAGGCTTACATTACATCGTTTCAGATTGGTAAGTTGATTGATTGCACTGTTAGTTAGTTACTGTTATCTAATAGTTGTGTACTTCTGTCGCGCGCGGCCCGTCGAAAACACACACTAACGTTAGATTGTACTGACCCCCCCCCCCCAAACAACAGCGATCGAGGCTTACATTACATCGTTTCAGATTGGTAAGTTGATTGATTGCACTGTTAGTTAGTTACTGTTATCTAATAGTTGTGTACTTCTGTCGCGCGCGGCCCGTCGAAAACACACACTAACGTTAGATTGTACTGACCCCCCCCCCAAACAACAGCGATCGAGGCTTACGTTACATCGTTTCCGATTGGTAAGTTGATTGATTGCACTGTTAGTTAGTTACTGTTATCTAATGGTTGTGTACTTCTGTCGCGGCCCGTCGAAAACGTTATATGGCTAATTACGACATATATACTTACTATTTGTGTCGGGTCGCGTATTGAAGGCACAGCTCCTTTGTTTAGAACCAACATGGAGACCACGCCAGCATCAAAAATACCTTGATTGGCGACGTCCTCGGTGGAGAAATGTGCAGTACAAACCCGAGTATTAGACGTTGCGACGGAACTTGGAGGGTTGCCAAAAAGGAACTTGTTCCATTGTTGGCGAAGTTCGGCATCAACAGGAAAACTGTGCAAAGACTTCTTTGTAGCTCTACAACCAGGAACGTTACATGTTCTGCGGGGTTTGCTCATCGTGAAATTGAGGCGAGTGACGGGATTTCTGTTTCTAGGTTGTATGTATCGGCTGCAGGTAGCAAGAATGGAGGCGGGCATTAGCTAAAACCACAGAGCCAATCACATCACCGTGCGCTATAAACAGCGCCCTGTGACGTGCACCAGGTCGTCAAATCAACATGACCTGATTTACTAGAGGCAAAGAGGGGATGGGCTGTAGCTGAGGAATTCGCCAATATAGTATTTAGGCCCAAAAACACATTGATACAAACTCCTATTACTATAATACAATGCTAGAGACTGAAAAATGACATTTATAATGCATGGCACCTTTAAAGGAACACGGCAACATTATGTGCTTACCGTCTTCTCCAGAGTCAAGACAAGAAGATAGATACCAATTTCCTCTCAGTACAAAGCTATCTTTGTAGCTTTGCACAAAATAATGGAAGTGGATACGGACCAGCTAGCTTAGCTGTCGGCCAAAAACACCTCTACCGGAGTTTTAAGCTAGGCTTGTGGTCCGCTTCCATTCATTTGTGCTAAGCTAGGCTAGCTTGCAGCCGGATAGCTTCCTACTAGGGATGTCCGATATTATCGGCCGATATTGGCATTCAAATGTGATATGGGAAAATATCGGTATCGGTTTTCAAAAATAAATATATATATATTTTTTTACATTTCTATAACCTTTATTTACCCAGGCAAGCAAGTAAGAACAAATTCTGATTTTATTTATTGTCAAAAGTATGCATAATGTTGTGTTAATTCCACAACAAGAGATATGTAATGTTAATTACCTGAAACTATTCCGTTTTTTGGGGGGGAAACCCTGCATATATCGGTATCGGTTGATATCGGTTGATATCGGTATTGGAAATTAAGAGTTGGACAATATCGGTATATCGTATCGGCAAAAAAGCCAATATCGAGCATCCCTACTTCCTACTGAATGGCCAGAGAGGAGATTTGGTATCTTATCTTCTCGTCTGACTCTGGAGATGTTTCACAGATGTTTCTGTGCCAATACATCTGATAAGCTGGCCGAAGATGAAGGAGGGAAGTACAAGACTATGAACACTGTTATCGCTTTCATGTGAACACGAGTGCTGCTTCAAAGCCACGGGATCAGAACACGCAACATGAGAACATGGCGGCTTTGAACATCATAGAAACAGTTGTCATCAACAGATGTCCTCATGATTGTCACAGACATCTTAAAGCTAGCAAGAAGTAACAACACCGTCCACTGATGCCTTGGAACAATTGATATGACGGCACAAGATACTGAAGAAAAACAACACTGTTCAATTTATTAGCATCTTAAAGAACCATCTTATTAAAGAACCATCTTAAAGGACAATGCCAGTCTTTTATTTTTATTTTTATTTATTTTTTACATGTGAGTTCCAAGTGATTATTGTCTTGATACAGAAATCAAGGCGCCCTTCTTATTCCATATTCTTTTACTGTAACTTTCTTTGTCGCCTCAACATTTACATGTGGTCATTTAGTTGAACGCTTTTATCCAAAGCGACTTACAGTACAAATTGAGAACAACAAGTCAGCAGGAGAGGTGCCTCTCTGGCAGCTAAGGGTCAGTGGTGTTGTTCATCAAATAGTGTTGAACTTGAGTGCTTGCTTTTTAGAGTTTTTGGACATGTGCGAGATCATGTGTAAAAAAATAAATCAGCATTGTTTTTTTGGTGAAGTGTCCCTTTAATGTTATTAGTTACAGCTGTGTTTACGCATCTATACCACGTCAAAAGGGCCACTGTGAAAAGGGCCTGTTTTTTAATCTGTTTGGTGCCGTTGTTTTGCTAGATCGCCATGTACACATGTCAATGAGCGGATGACTAATTCACATTCACATATTTTGACTCTGGTGGTTAAAAACAGCTGCAGTGGAGGAATTACCCCGTTTGTAATTGCAAACAGTGCCTGTTTCTGCAGCGCCGCCTTCGCATAGTGAGGTCTCAACGTCGACACGCGACTGCTCCAGTGTCTTTCCACTGTGTGGCGTCACGCTCAATTCATACGAGGGCGGGTGAGTAGAGCGCCATGCCTGAACGCGGGGGCAGGGAATTCATATGGGGTCATCCCTATGTTCCCCGGGTTCTATGTTCCCCGCTCCCGAAAAAAGGGTCCTATGTTCCCCGGGTCCTAGATCATGCCATTCTCAAACAGTGGGCCAGTGAGCGCCATCGAGTGGGCCGCGGAGGCAGCCTAACCTACTGCCAAAATCAATGCTTAAATTTGTGTGTTGGTAGTCGCCGCAACAAACGGTAGAATTTCGCCGGCATGGAAACAAGAGAAATGGAATTGAGAATGTTTCTGGAGGAAAGGTGGTAGGCTATTGATTGCGTGTGTGTGTTCAAATGTTAAACTTCTATTCCTAAAAGAACACTAGCGACAGAGTTGTGTGGGGGTGTAAATCGTGACTGGGGAACATAGGACCATTTTTATCGGGAGTTGGGAACATAGGACCCAGGGAACATGGATACGCTCCGATTCATATGAGGGCGAGTGACTAGAGCGCCTTGCCTGAATGCGGGGGCAGGCAGGGTGAGTAGAGCGCCTTGCCTGAACGCGGGGGCAGGGTAAGTGAGTAGAGCGCCTTGCCTGAACGCGGGGGCAGGCAGGGTGAGTAGAGTGCCTTGCCTGAATGCGGGGGCAGGCAGGTTGAGTAGAGCGCCTTGCCTGAACACGGGGGCAGGGTAAGTGAGTAGAGCGCCTTGCCTGAACGCGGGGGCAGGGTAAGTGAGTAGAGCGCCTTGCCTGAATGCGGGGGCAGGCAGGGTGAGTAGAGTGCCTTGCCTGAATGCGGGGGCAGGCAGGGTGAGTAGAGCGCCTTGCCTGAACGCGGGGGCAGGGTAAGTGAGTAGAGCGCCTTGCCTGAACGCGGGGGCAGGCAGGGTGAGTAGAGTGCCTCGCATGAACGGGGGGGCAGCGTGAACACTTTGGGCAACCAACATGTACTTCCGCGTTTCTCTGATTGGCCAGCGTTGGCCAGCGCTCTCCTTCGTGAATACCAGCCACTCTACGCTCGTTTACCCCCTCATGAGTCACGTGAAACACTGCAGACCACTGATTGGTCAGAAGAGAGACGCGTCACTCGTTGGAGGCTCTCCAGAAAAACAGAAAGCCGCCATCTTTAATGTCTCGCATAGTAGGATTTCATTTGCAGCAGGAACAAGTGCAATAAACAAAAAAGGATACAGTCACTGTGTATTCTGCCTCATTTATTGATGAAACAAAACCGACATCAACACAATTTGCCACCAAGCGGAGAGTTTAGTCACACAAAAAGATCGCTGACTTGTTAAGCTTGTTGTTGTTGTTGTTAGGTTAGGTGCTAATGTTGTGCTAGACTGGTGCCGTTACAGCTTGTTAGCTTAATGCTAACGCTAACGTTAGCAGATAGACACGAGAGCCTAGGTAACGTTAAAGCAATGAGAGGTAGCGTTAGCAGAATAGACACAACAAGAGTCTTGTTAATGTTATTATTCATTGAATGAAAACTGTGTTTTACTCTGGCTTGCGCCTAGCTCGCGTACATAGCTATGCTGGAGCTCTCAGCTGTACACAGGGAGACAAGTACGAAATGCGCGAAATGTGCGCGTTACCGGCGTAGGGCGTAGAGGGCTGGCCGATCGCTGGCCAATCAGAGAAACACGGAAGTACATGTTGGGGGGGGGGGGGGGGGGGAGGGTAAGTGAGTAGAGCGCCTTGCCTGAAGGAACATCTCCAAACTTTCGGCGTCAGACTCTCCCAGTATGACGCCGAAAAAACTGGTCCATGCATTCGTCAGTTCCCGCATCGACTACTGTAACTCTCTGCTGGCAGGCCTTCCCTTCAAAACCATCCAAAGGTTACAGTACGTCCAAAACAGTGTCCTCACCAAAACCCGGAAAACCCAACACATTACCCCAGTCCTCCATTCCCTTCACTGGCTCCCAGTTAACCAGCGGATCAGCTTCAAGGTTCTCCTGCTGGTCTATAAGGCCATAAACCACTCCGGCCCAACCTACCTCCAAGACCTCCTCTCCCCTCAACCTGCGTCCAGGTCACTCAGGTCTGGCAGTCCTCGCCATCCCATGCACCAGGCTGTCGACCATGGGGCACCGTGTTTTTTCCGCACTGGGGCCGCGCCTGTGGAATCAGCTGCCGGGGTCCATCAAGGCCTCAGTCTCCATTGTTGCCTTCAAGGCCAGTCTTAAAACCCATTTGTTTTGCTCTGCCTTCCAATATGGCTTGTTTTTTTATCTGCTCCTATCCTATTTTATTTGATTCATTTTAAATGTTTTTCTGTTTTTTTAAACCTTTTTATTCTTATCTTTTTATTTGTATACATTTTTATGTTTTCTTGTTTTAAACCTTTTTATTCAACTTTTTTATTTTGTTTTCCTTCTGCTGTGAAGCACCTTGAGAGCTCACTGGGTTTAAAGTGTGCTATATAAATTAAATCTATTATTATTATTATTATTATTATTATTATTATTATTATTATTATTATTATTATTATTATTATTATTATTATTATTATTATTATTATTATTATTATTATTATTATTATTATTATTATTGTTATTATTTATTTGAACGCAGGGCAGGGTAAGTGAGTAGAGCGCCTTGCCTGAACGCGGGGGCAGAGAATTCTTCTGCTGCTGCTGCTGTTTTTACGTGTTGCGTGCGACTGCCGACTGGTAACCGGCCAGGGAGGAGGACAAGCTAGCGTGACTGCAGATTCATACCGTCCGTCTGGAATAAGGGCGGCTGGTGTAAATGATATTCGCATAACTGTTGTCTCCACTGTAATTACATCCCTGGAACAACAGTGCTGGAGATGTTATTGACCCCCCTCCCCCCGACCTCCACCGCCTACGCTAACTCGTCACACGTCAGACTCAGGGGGCAGACTACAATATACAGTATTTGCATTTGCTATGCTAGCAATCTAAACAATCCATCCATGCCAACGCTAGATATGTAAAAGGTTAAAAAGACTCTCACTCACAGCCATGCTGCTTGGGCCGTTTTCGTTTGAAACAACTTTTAGTCAGCAGTGTTTATTATTAAGAGTCAGATAGTCCTAACAGTGTTTATTATTAAGAGTCAGATAGTCCTAACAGTGTTTATTATTAAGAATCAGATAGTCCTAACGGTGTTTATTATTAAGAGTCAGACAGTCCTAACTGTTTATTATAGTCAGACAGTCGTAACAGTGTTTATTATAAAAAGTCAGACAGTCGTAACAGTGTTTATTATAAAAAGTCAGACAGTCCTAACAGTGTTTATTATAAAGAGTCAGACAGTCCTAACAGTGTTTATTATTAAGATTCAGATAGTCCTAACAGTGTTTATTATAAAGAGTCAGATAGTCCTAACAGTGTTTATTATTAAGAGTAAGACAGTCCTATACAGTGTTTATTATTAAGATTCAGACAGTCCTAACAGTGTTTATTATTAAGAGTAAGACAGTCCTATACAGTGTTTATTATTACGAGTCAGCCAGTCCTAACAGTGTTTATTATAAAGAGTCAGCCAGTCCTAACAGTGTTTATTATAAAGAGTCAGATAGTCCTAACAGTGTTTATTATTAAGAGTCAGACAGTCCTAACAGTGTTTATTATTAAGAGTCAGACAGTCCTAACAGTTCTCAGTGTCATGGTGTGAATATTTCAGCTGCCTTTTGGACGGTTTCTCCTAAACAATTTGAGTCCATAGTTCATCAGCCTCCACTTCCTTGCTGTTCTGTTGATTGATTGATTGATTGAAAACTTTATTAACAGATTGCAGAATGGGTACAGTACAGTACAGCTCAATACATACAATTGTTAAGGGGATGCAGACCAGAGAAAGACTTTCGTCTGGTTTACATCAGGGTCCCCCATTTTCAATTCATCATAACATATCGCTGCTGTCGGGACAAAACCTCATAACTCCAAAAACCCAACTTTTCAGCAGATGAAAAAAACTAACACAGATTTGAGGGTGAATAGAGTTAGGAGGTTTAGACAGATGATCGGTTTAATGCTTTCCCATTGTTTAAACTTTGTAAAACCCACACACACATATGGAGGATGATCTACGGAGTTGATTTATATAATAAAAAAAAAATTCAAAAAATGGAGTTATGAGGTTTTGTCCCGACAGCAGGGTCCCCCATTTTCAATTCATCAGGACATATATGACATACATGACATACAGATAGACAGTACTGCTACATCTATACATTTATGACATACCAGATTTGCAAATACAGTACTGTTTGTGATACAAAAAGTGTCCAGAAAAGAGAGTATATACATTTGACGTAGAAACTGTACATTTGATGAGGTTGGGTAGGTGGGGTGGGGTTGGGTGGGTGGGGACTGTACATTGGAGGTGGTTGGGTGGGTGGGGTTGGGAACTACCCTCAGGTGCACTGCTCAGCTAAATGACTAAATGTAAATGTTGAGAGAGAGAGAGAGAGAGAGAGAGAGAGAGAGAGAGAGAGAGAGAGAGAGAGAGAGAGAGAGAGAGAGAGAGAGAGAGAGAGAGAGAGAGAGAGACGGGGGGGGGGGGGGACTCGGTGGAGAGAGAGCGATAGACCGTGCGCGGCCTGAGGTGGTCTCTCTCGCCCCGTGCGGTTGAGGTCAGGGGGAGGGTAAGAAAGCCTTGCGGTTTTCCTGTCTTTAACTTTCCCCCACAGAAGCAGCTCTCGACACCTGACAACGTGTCGTCGCCTCTCGCCTGCAGCTGAGAATGTGGCAGCTTCCTCGTTGCTACAGGATGTGCATGCGGGGGGATGGGGGGATGGGGGGGGGGGGGAGGGCGCTCCGCCGTGCGATTGTGTGTGTTTTCCCACTTGGAGTTATTTGGCTGGATTGAAGTGTGGCTAAACAGGCATGTGCTTCATTATTTCATACCGAAAGCTGCTGAAGTCATCTGAACCGGCCTGGCCTGTAGGCTACTGTAGAGTAGAAGTTCCAGTTCCACTCGGCCCACAGTCGCTGGTTCTCCTTTCCATTCAGGCATCGGCTGTAATTGATCAATTAGAGACGAGGATTGGCTACAGGTTGGCTACAGATTGGCTACAGGTTGGCTACAGGTTACACACATGGTTGGCTACAGATTGGCTACAGGTTGACTACAGATTGGCTACAGGTTGGCTACAGGTTGGCTACAGGTTGGCTACAGGTTGGCTACAGGCATGCCCGGACTGGCCATCGGGAGCACCGGGAGTTTTCCCGGTGGCCTGGCCTGCACAGATAATAAAAAAAAAAACACATCAGGTTGACGTGAGGTTCCACCCAACGAGACACACATCAGGCTGACGTGAGGTTCCACCCAACGAGACGACACATCAGGTGACAGAGGTTGACTGACGTGAGTCGAGTTTTTAAATCTGTCAAAGCAGGCAAAGCTGCTGGCCCGAATGGCATTCCATCTCGTGTTCTTAAATCCTTTTTTTTTTTTTTTTTTTTTTACATTTTTAACCTGTCACTGTCTCTCTGTTTGGTTCCTACATGTTTTAAGAAATCCATAATCGTGCCTGTTCCCAAAAAAACACCTGCATCCTGTTTGAATGATTACAGACCTGTAGCGCTGACCTCGGTAATAATGAAATGCTTTGAGAAACTGGTTAAGATATATATAAACCGTATCATATCTGTCAATGTTGACCCACTAGTTCGCTTATCTGTCAAATAGATCTGTGGATGATGCTGTATCACTGGCCCTACACATACTGTGTTGAAACATCTAGAGTGCAAAAACACATATGTCAGAATGCTGTTTATTGACTACAGCAGCGCTTTTAGTACAATCATACCATCTAACCTGGTGTCTAAACTGACAGATATTGGGCTCTGCAATTCCATCTGCAGGTGGCTATATGACTTTCTGACAGGCCGACTCCAGACAGTAAGAGTTGGACACAGCTACTCATCTACCACAGTTCTGAATACCGGTGCTGTCTCTGTCCCTTACTTTACAGTCTGTACATAATATGTACTGAGACAGCAGACAACATCATATTATGACTGTGTGGCCAAACATCATACCAACAGCATTGTGAAATTTGCAGACGATACCACAGTAATTGGGCTTATCACAAACAACGATGAGGTCATATAGGGATGAGGTGAAGGACCTGTCCATATGGTGTCACAACAACAATCTCTCCCTACATGTTGAGAAAACAAAGGAGCTCATTTAGGAAAAACAAAACTGCTCAGTCAGCTGTTTTCATAAATAACACTCCTGTTGAAATTGTAAATAGCTACAAGTTCTTGGGCATCCAAGTTTTCAAGTTTCTTTAATAGTTGTCATACAGAAGTACAGAATACTTTTATACAAAATGCTTCTTACTGTTACGCTCCAGAGACTGTGCAAGACAAGATAAGTATGAAATAAAATAACATAGTATAGCATGTAAATTAGAAGTAAAAAAAATGAGGTCACAGTGTTCAGTATAGACATATGATCCAGATCTCAGACTCTCTCTCCTGGTCACTGAACATCAGTTGTGTCATTATTAAAGGCACAACAGAGACTGTATTTTCTGAGGAGTCTCAAGAAGCATGGTATGTCAACAAAAACCCTCATCAATTTATACCGGTCCACAATAGAAAGCATCTTAACACTATGGCGACCGGAGCCCCGCGGCGATTTAGGCCTCAGAGGACAGAGGATTGTAAACAAACCGATGTACTTTCTAAGAGCTTTATATATCATTTATAGTATTGCTATCTGTCCATTCTCATTGTCACTTGAGTGCATAAACCGTGCCTTCATAATGGCTTAAAGAAAATAAAAATCCATCGGTTGGTTGTCATTTTATAGCGTCGTGAATATAAGGTATATCGCGCAGGAGGCTGCAAAAAAGGCGAAACGTTGGCGCCGTTATATCAAACGCCATTTCTGCTGTATATATACGAATGAAATAAAACAAACTGCATAGCATCCGGACTATTACAGAGCATCTACGGATGAAATGGGGGCGGCGGGGAACGCAGATCAGTATTATTGATTAGCAATAGAGCGTGCGTTCCGGTAGCCAATGTCAGTAGTCTATCACGTTAGGTTATAAAACAATGTCCAATCCAGCTGTAATTTGGGGTAATATTATCCTACCGTCAGGCCATGTGATCGCCGGCAGCATTTCCTCACCAGTCATCGGATTCTGGTAGATCGATATGCACATTGGCTAATCATAAATCCCATTATTCCACGCTGAAAAGGACAGTGAGAACAGCATCTAAAATCATAGGATCACCATTACCACAGTTACAGGTCATCTACAGTACACCAGTGTTTCTCAACTGGTGGGTCGCGACCCAAAAGTGGGTCGCGGGGCCTTTTTGAGTGGGTCGTTTTTTTTTTTTTTTTTTTTTTTAATAACTTTTTTTTACCCACTACCTATCTTTGTGAAAGTGGCTTCTAAGCTCTGGTCCAGCTGAAGACAAAGCAGAGGAACAGATTGGACATTGAGCATGACCTCAGAGTTGCTTTGTCTACCATCACCCCAGACTTTGAGACTCTTGTCAGGAGCAAACATCCCCATTTATCCCATTAGTTCCCATAAGCTAAGAAGTCTGCTAAGAAGGATATATTATTTATTATTATTAATATTATGATTATTTTATTTCATTGTGTTTTAGCCCTAGTTGCACTTTTGTTGCAACCCCAGTTATCCCATTAGTTCCCCCAAACTTAGGTCTGTTATGTTAAGCTAAGAAATCTGCTAAGAAGCATATTATTTATTATTATTTTATTTCATTGCGTTTTTAGCCCTAGTTGCACTTTTGTTGCACTTTGTGTTTATTTCATGTTTTTAACAGTGCATGAAATATTGTGTATTACTGCAAAAAAAAAGAAAAAAAATCATAGTGGTTACAAAATTTGGGTCGCGACTTAATGACTAAGGAAAATGTTGGGTCCCGAGGCTAGACCAGTTGAGAACCACTGATCTACAGCACCCGCTGCAGGAAGAAAGCACTCTGTATTATGAAGGACACCAGTCACCCAGCACCCAGCCTTTTCTCTTATCTCCCCTCAGGGAAGCATCTACAGAGCATCAGAGCTCGGACCTCCCGCCTCAGAGATAGTTTTTACCCCCAGGCGGTCAGAATACTGAGCAGTACCGCTTAAATTATTGTAGAAGCTGTGGATTTTTTATTTATTATTCATTGGTGCTTTTATTGTATGTTATTTTAATTGTTTTGACATTTTCTATTATTTTATTAGATGCTGCCATTGTTTTTATTCTATGTTGTTGTTGTTATTCTCAGGTCAGCTTATGTTATTATTTATAGGTTTTTATAACCCTTTCACTGCCACACTACCAAACGGTTAACCCTTTCACTGCGACAATACAGAAGGTTAACCCTTTCACTGCCACACTACAGATGGTTAACTGTCTGTAGTGTGGTAGTGACGGGGGTTAACCTTCTGTAGTGTGGTAGTGAAAGGGCTGAAAGAGTGCCAGGGCAAAGTGCATCTCGTGCATTGACTGTACACTGTACTTTTAATGTATTTGACAAATAAACTTGAAACTTGAACCAGAACCAGAAACACAAACAAACCATCAATCAATCACTACCTGTTCAAGACAGGAATCAGGAATGAGTTGCAGGAATCAGGAATAGGTGGCAGGAATCAGGAATAAGTGGCAGGAATCAAGAATGAGTTGCAGGAATCAGGAATAAGTGGCAGGAATCAGGAATGAGTTGCAGGAATCAGGAATAAGTTGCAGGAATCAGGAATAAGTTGCAGGAATCAGGAATGAGTTGCAGGAATCAGGAATAATTTGCAGGAATCAGGAATGAGTGGCAGGAATCAGGAATAAGTGGCAGGAATCAGGAATGAGTTGCAGGAATCAGGAATAATTTGCAGGAATCAGGAATGAGTGGCATGAATCAGGAATGAGTTGCAGGAATCAGGAATAAGTGGCAGGAATCAGGAATGAGTTGCAGGAATCAGGAATAATTTGCAGGAATCAGGAATGAGTGGCATGAATCAGGAATGAGTTGCAGGAATCAGGAATAAGTTGCAGGAATCAGGAATAAGTGGCAGGAATCAGGAATGAGTTGCAGGAATCAGGAATGAGTTGCAGGAATCAGGAATGAGTTGCAGGAATCAGGAATGAGTGACAGGAATCAGGAATGAGTGGCAGGAATCAGGAATGAGTGGCAGGAATCAGGAATGAGTTGCAGGAATCAGGAATAAGTGGCAGGAATAAAAGATAAGTTGCAGGAATCAGGAATGAGTTGCAGGAATCAGGAATAATTTGCAGGAATCAGGAATGAGTGGCAGGAATCAGGAATGAGTTGCAGGAATCAGGAATAAGTGGCAGGAATCAGGAATAAGTGGCAGGAATCAGGAATGAGTTGCAGGAATCAGGAATGAGTTGCAGGAATCAGGAATGAGTTGCAGGAATCAGGAATAAGTTGCAGGAATCAGGAATGAGTTGCAGGAATCAGGAATAAGTTGCAGGAATCAGGAATGAGTGGCAGGAATCAGGAATGAGTTGCAGGAATCAGGAATAAGTTGCAGGAATCAGGAATGAGTGGCAGGAATCAGGAATGAGTTGCAGGAATCAGGAATGAGTTGCAGGAATCAGGAATAAGTGGCAGGAATCAGGAATAAGTGGCAGGAATCAGGAATGAGTTGCAGGAATCAGGAATAAGTGGCAGGAATCAGGAATGAGTTGCAGGAATCAGGAATGAGTTGCAGGAATCAGGAATGAGTTGCAGGAATCAGGAATGAGTGGCAGGAATCAGGAATGAGTTGCAGGAATCAGGAATAAGTGGCAGGAATCAGGAATAAGTTGCAGGAATCAGGAATGAGTTGCAGGAATCAGGAATAATTTGCAGGAATCAGGAATGAGTGGCAGGAATTAGGAATGAGTTGCAGGAATCAGGAATAGGTGGCAGGAATCAGGAATAAGTGGCAGGAATCAAGAATGAGTTGCAGGAATCAGGAATAAGTGGCAGGAATCAGGAATGAGTTGCAGGAATCAGGAATAAGTTGCAGGAATCAGGAATAAGTTGCAGGAATCAGGAATGAGTTGCAGGAATCAGGAATAATTTGCAGGAATCAGGAATGAGTGGCAGGAATCAGGAATAAGTGGCAGGAATCAGGAATGAGTTGCAGGAATCAGGAATAATTTGCAGGAATCAGGAATGAGTGGCATGAATCAGGAATGAGTTGCAGGAATCAGGAATAAGTGGCAGGAATCAGGAATGAGTTGCAGGAATCAGGAATAATTTGCAGGAATCAGGAATGAGTGGCATGAATCAGGAATGAGTTGCAGGAATCAGGAATAAGTTGCAGGAATCAGGAATAAGTGGCAGGAATCAGGAATGAGTTGCAGGAATCAGGAATGAGTTGCAGGAATCAGGAATGAGTTGCAGGAATCAGGAATGAGTGACAGGAATCAGGAATGAGTGGCAGGAATCAGGAATGAGTGGCAGGAATCAGGAATGAGTTGCAGGAATCAGGAATAAGTGGCAGGAATAAAAGATAAGTTGCAGGAATCAGGAATGAGTTGCAGGAATCAGGAATAATTTGCAGGAATCAGGAATGAGTGGCAGGAATCAGGAATGAGTTGCAGGAATCAGGAATAAGTGGCAGGAATCAGGAATAAGTGGCAGGAATCAGGAATGAGTTGCAGGAATCAGGAATGAGTTGCAGGAATCAGGAATGAGTTGCAGGAATCAGGAATAAGTTGCAGGAATCAGGAATGAGTTGCAGGAATCAGGAATAAGTTGCAGGAATCAGGAATGAGTGGCAGGAATCAGGAATGAGTTGCAGGAATCAGGAATAAGTTGCAGGAATCAGGAATGAGTGGCAGGAATCAGGAATGAGTTGCAGGAATCAGGAATGAGTTGCAGGAATCAGGAATAAGTGGCAGGAATCAGGAATAAGTGGCAGGAATCAGGAATGAGTTGCAGGAATCAGGAATAAGTGGCAGGAATCAGGAATGAGTTGCAGGAATCAGGAATGAGTTGCAGGAATCAGGAATGAGTTGCAGGAATCAGGAATGAGTGGCAGGAATCAGGAATGAGTTGCAGGAATCAGGAATAAGTGGCAGGAATCAGGAATAAGTTGCAGGAATCAGGAATGAGTTGCAGGAATCAGGAATAATTTGCAGGAATCAGGAATGAGTGGCAGGAATTAGGAATGAGTTGCAGGAATCAGGAATAAGTTGCAGGAATCAGGAATAAGTGACAGGAATCAGGAATGAGTGACAGGAATCAGAAACAAGTGACAGGGGGGGAGGATACGGACGTGTGTTTAAGAGCCCCTCGCCCCACCAGTGTACTTAAGGAAGCTCCAGCGTGCAGGTATTTTACGAGAGGTCGGAGCACAGGGTCAAGTATTCGCACCGCCCCACACCCCGGAGCAGGTAGCGCTTCAGTGTTTCGCTCAGGGTCGTGACGCACATCGGACATTACGCAGGGGGGGGGGGGGGGGGGGGGATTGAACCTGTGACCTTCCGGTTACGGGATGCTCTCTCTCTCTTTAAGCAGCCGGCCACTCCCAGTGCTGGGAATCTAGTATGCCAGTAGTAACATTCCACTGGGTACGTGGCTGGGCCACCTGCGGTGGTTCCCCTGGGGGGCTTCCCTTCCCACCACCAGCCGTAAAGCTCACCTGGACGTGTGTGGGGTTGTTCCCGCTCTGCGCTGGGGGCAGTAGGGCCGGTCTCTGTGGGACATACTCCACGTGTGAATCAGACAACGTCATTTAGAGCACAGGGTCATTATAGATAGATAGATAGATAGATAGATAGATAGATAGATAGATAGATAGATAGATAGATAGATAGATAGATAGATAGATAGATAGATAGATAGATAGATAGATAGATAGATAGATAGATAGATAGATAGATAGATAGATAGATAGATAGATAGATAGATAGATAGATAGATAGATAGATAGATAGATAGATAGATAGATAGATAGATAGATAGATAGATAGATAGATAGATAGATAGATAGATAGATAGATAGATAGATAGATAGATAGATAGATAGATAGATAGATAGATAGATAGATAGATAGATAGATAGATAGATAGATAGATAGATAGATAGATAGATAGATAGATAGATAGATAGATAGATAGATAGATAGATAGATAGATAGATAGATAGATAGATAGATAGATAGATAGATAGATAGATAGATAGATAGATAGATAGATAGATAGATAGATAGATAGATAGATAGATAGATAGATAGATAGATAGATAGATAGATAGATAGATAGATAGATAGATAGATAGATAGATAGATAGATAGATAGATAGATAGATAGATAGATAGATAGATAGATAGATAGATAGATAGATAGATAGATAGATAGATAGATAGATAGATAGATAGATAGATAGATAGATAGATAGATAGATAGATAGATAGATAGATAGATAGATAGATAGATAGATAGATAGATAGATAGATAGATAGATAGATAGATAGATAGATAGATAGATAGATAGATAGATAGATAGATAGATAGATAGATAGATAGATAGATAGATAGATAGATAGATAGATAGATAGATAGATAGATAGATAGATAGATAGATAGATAGATAGATAGATAGATAGATAGATAGATAGATAGATAGATAGATAGATAGATAGATAGATAGATAGATAGATAGATAGATAGATAGATAGATCGATCGATCGATCGATCGATCACGCCATTAACGGCCCAGCTGTAATATATATATATATATTTGTATCATTCCATTTGGGCTGTGTGGGTGCTTAATGTCTGAAGGAGTCGACTGAAGGCTTCTTGTCCTCTGCAAAAGCATGCAATTGGTCCACTGATGGATACATCTTGATATTTGTCTAGTATAGTGTGTTCATTAGATGATTCAGTGCCTCTGTGCCTGTTTTCTTAGGCAGTTAGCATCTGGTATGCGCGCCATTAGCGTTAGCCATGCTTCTAGGCCTCTTTTCTTTTGGAAAGAATGATAAAAAAATATATATATAAAAAAAATATATATATATAAAAAATATATATAAAAAAATATTATAATAAATGTTTTATTTTTTTGCATTCGACTAAGAGGTTGGCAGTCGACTACGGCTCCTTTCGATCGATTAGTCGACTATTCGACTAATAGGGGTCAGCCCTAATGCTTACCAACTGTTTCGCCTGTTTTATTGCAACACTAATATCACCGACATCAAAGGCCCTTCTACGGTTTTTCTCCTCCACATTGCCTGTGGTGCATTTTTTCCTATTGCTAGGTTTTAGTGAGCTTTTCCTTACCTTTGCGTGGGGTATGTCTGGGAGTGTTGCATTCATCTATTTTATTTATATGCATTTTTTTGGACTACGTTTTTGTTTTGTTCTTGATTTATTGTGATGTTTCTTCTTGACTAGTTTAAAGAAGACGTGTCCGGCCCATGGGGACATTAACGTGTGTTGTCGGGCCTTACAAATAAATCTGATTTGATCTGATTTGATTTGATTTGATTTTGTTCCCGCTCGGGTGCTGGGGGAAGCAAGGCCGGTCTCTGGAACATACTCCACGTGTGAATCAGACAACGTCATTTTAGAGCACAGGGTCATTCAGGTCCTGCTACTCTCATAGTAGAGTAAAGTATTTGTAATCACGTGTAATTCTGGGGGGAAATAATATCTCTGGTTATGTTTTCACCCGTTTGTCTGTCTGTTTGTTTGTCTGTCGTAGTAGTGTCTTGGACGGGACTGCATTTATATGCATTACATTTTTATCCAAAGCACTTTACAACTTGTGCCTCACATCCACCCGTTCACTCACACATCCACACACCGACGGCGGAGGCGACCGTGCAAGGTGCCAACCAATCGGGAGCAGTTAGGGGGTTAAGTGTCTTGCTCAAGCGGGAATCGAACCGGGAACCTTGCGATTACCAGATGACCGCTCTCTGCCTCCTGAGCCACTGTCGCCCGCTCATCTTTTACTATTATGCTACTAAATGATAATAAGGTTATCACTGTTTTCCCCCCCTTCTCTTTCTGGGCTCTTCACCTGATGAAACAGGTATGAATACATAATGAAACAACATTCTCTTAGTTGATCAAGTGTTCCTTTATTCATCCCGATAACTTCAAGTGTCATAGCAGCATGGGGGGGGGGGGGGGGGGGGGGGGTACAGGTATGATAGGTACATAGGTAATAGAACATAGAACAAAGTGAAAAGTAGTAATTACAATAGTGATAACAGTAGTAGTAGTGAACAGTAGTGAGTGTCAGGATTCAATCAGACAGTACATTTACATTTTACATGTTGTCATTTAGCTGACGCTTTTATCCAAAGCGACTTGCAAGTTCTGTACAACAAGTCAGCAGGAAGGGCACAACTCCTCCAGCTGAGTAACAATGATCAAACAGTGCTGAAACGTGGGTGCTTCAGTATTGAGTGCATATATACATAAGACATATTAGTATAGTAGGAGGAGTGCATGGTACTGTAGGATAGGACAGTAAGAAGGTTAGTGTTTAAATAAATAAGTAATAATAATTTCAGATATTGATTGAAGAAGTGTGTTTTTAGTCGACAGCGAAAGACTGGTTGGGTTTCGGCTGTGCCAACTGTGGTGGGAAGTTCGTTCCACCATTGTGGGGCGAGGACCGAGAATAGGCTTCTCTTTGATGACCCTCCCGGAGCTCGGATAGGAGGGGGTCTGAGGCGGCCAGAGGATGCAGAGCGGAGGGGTCTTGAGGGTGTGTAGTTGGAGACCATTGACCGGAGGTAGGCGGGTAAGTGATGATCATGTTATACGTGTTCCAAACCGTAGTAACACTCTGCACTGCGTTTAGCTTCCCCTTCCTTGTCGTTATCTCTTGTTGTTTTTTTAAAGACTACCCTCAGGTGCACTGACCCCCCTCCCCCCCCCCCCCCCAACACGCACGCACGCACGCACACACACACACACACACACACACACACACACACACACACACACACACACACACACACACACACACACACACACACACACACACACACACACACACACACACACACACACACACACACACACACACACACACACACACACACACACAGCAGGTGTTAGGACGGACGTGGTTCCACGTGACTGGCAGGTCACGATGTCGTCTGACTCGCTGGTCTGTGATCTTTGTTCTCCCGTCAGTCGACACGGCAGAGACACAACATTACGAGAGGAGAACTGAGGAGATGTTTAGACTCACGGATCTAATCTTTTAAGAGCCGAGGGACACGTCTGTCCCCCACCAGTGACTCTGTCCCTGGGTCTGTCCCCCACCAGTGACTCTGTCCCTGGGTCTGTCCCCCACCAGTGATTCTGTCCCCCACCAGTGACTCTGTCCCTGGGTCTGTCCCCCACCAGTGAGTCTGTCCCTGGGTCTGTCCCCCACCAGTGACTCTGTCCCCTGGGTCTGTCCCCCACCAGTGACTCTGTCCCTGGGTCTGTCCCCCACCAGTGATTCTGTCCCCCACCAGTGAGTCTGTCCCTGGGTCTGTCCCCCACCAGTGACTCTGTCCCCCACCAGTGAGTCTGTCCCTGGGTCTGTCCCCCACCAGTGACTCTGTCCCCTGGGTCTGTCCCCCACCAGTGAGTCTGTCCCTGGGTCTGTCCCCCACCAGTGACTCTGTCCCTGGGTCTGTCCCCCACCAGTGATTCTGTCCCCCACCAGTGAGTCTGTCCCTGGGTCTGTCCCCCACCAGTGACTCTGTCCCCCACCAGTGAGTCTGTCCCTGGGTCTGTCCCCCACCAGTGACTCTGTCCCCCACCAGTGACTCTGTCCCTGGGTCTGTCCCACCAGTGACTCTGTCCCCCACCAGTGACTCTGTCCCTGGGTCTGTCCCCCACCAGTGACTCTGTCCCTGGGTCTGTCCCCCACCAGTGACTCTGTCCCTGGGTCTGTCCCCCACCAGTGACTCTGTCCCTGGGTCTGTCCCCCACCAGTGACTCTGTCCCTGGGTCTGTCCCCCACCAGTGACTCTGTCCCTGGGTCTGTCCCCCACCAGTGACTCTGTCCCTGGGTCTGTCCCCCACCAGTGACTCTGTCCCTGGGTCTGTCCCCCACCCCACCAGTGAGTCTGTCCCCCACCAGTGAGTCTGTCCCTGGGTCTGTCCCCCACCGTCTGAACACCGTTAAAGAACCAGACCAGTCTTTTTGGCTACGTTCACACTGCAAACCTTTTAAGTGCTTAATTCTGATTCATTGCTCAGATCCAAATAAGGATTTGGTTTGGCTGTTCACGTTCTTTAAAAAATGTTGGCCAATATCAGATTCCAGAGTGAACCGATCACTCTCCTGAACTGACCCGCAAATGAACAATAATGAAGATGGATTTAAACATAGAGGACACTGTTTATGGTATTATACACAGTTTATGGTTTAATGTATAAGTGTATGTGTAGTGGAGGCTAATTTGTGAGCAGATGATAATGGGGGCGAGGAGGAGGTGAAAGAGATCTTTCAATATGCTTTTAAACACAGACCGGTTATGATACGTTCCCTCAGGTTTTGCATGTACAGAAGTGTCACCCCAAATACTTATTATTATTCAGGTAAACACCTCACTGTCCCTCCACTGACCACCTCCATCACAGCTGTCTTCCATGTTTCTATTCACGGAGTGACTCCTGCCAGCGTAGAATTGTGACAAATGTCAATCTAGACTCTAGAGTGATGTAAATATCTCAGGAATTCTGACATGACTGTTCAGACTGAGGTCGCATTGCAGACAATCTGACCTGTGTCTGATTTAGGACCCCATATGAAAGTGGCCCAAATCAGAATTGAAAATATCAGATTCCATGAGATTTGATTCACAAAATAATCAGATCTGAGTCACATATGATCAAAAAAGAAAATCATATTCGGGCCACTTCTTGCCTGCAGTGTGAACGTAGCTTTTGACTTTGGGTTCCAATAAGTCATTCCTGCCTCGATATAAAAATCACTGTTCCGTACGTTCTCTTCATAATCTTTTACCGTTACTCAAATATTTAGCAGTTGTTTTCTTTGTAGTGTTGTGTTGAGCTACTTTTCAGGGAAAAACTCAATCTTTTCAGGAAAACAAATGCACCTCGGGTGTCGGCATTGCATTTCAGTCAGATGTGGTCACTTCCAAGGATTTATGTGTTGTTTTTTGTAATGGTAAAAAATAAAACGTTCGTATCACAAAAGGAATGAGAAGAATGCAGTACAACAACTTGTTGTGATTGTTGCATAGTATAGTTAGTAACAGCCAGCTCTACAACACTTAGTAGAGGAGTGTAGACCTCCGCCAAGGCCAAACAGTTGCAGATATGGCCACAATAAGAAACCTGTCGATTGGCACTAGAGGAAAGGTCATAGGGTCATCAAAATGTACAGCTTTCTTGAATGTGCGCAGGAAATTTCATGGCAAATCCGGCAATTACTTTTCAAGGTATGGTGAGAACAGATCCTCAAACACACACACACACACACACACACACACACACACACACACACACACACACACACACACACACACACACACACACACACACACACACACACACACACACACACACACACACACACACACACACACACACACACACACACACACACACACACACACACACACACACACACACACACACACACACACACACACACACACACACACACACACACACACACACACACACACACACACACACACACACACACACACACACACACACACACACACACACACACACACACACACACACACACACACACACACACACACACACACACACACACACACACACACACACACACACACACACACACACACACACACACACACACACACACACACACACACACACACACACACACACACACACACACACACACACACACACACACACACACACACACACACACACACACACACACACACACACACACACACACACACACACACACACACACACACACACACACACACACACACACACACACACACACACACACACACACACACACACACACACACACACACACACACACACACACACACACACACACACACACACACACACACACACACACACACACACACACACACACACACACACACACACACACACACACACACACACACACACACACACACACACACACACACACACACACACACACACACACACACACATGCCTGGATTAGTAACCCACATGTCAAAAAGACTGGTATGGTCCTTTTAAGTTGCACTTCTCTGAGAGAGATGTAGTAGAAAAAAGGCCAACTCACTCCTGAAAGGATTCTGATCTAGAAGCTGAAGAGACAGGTCAACAAGCTGAACCACACTTGTCTAAACACAGCTTTTGTCAAATGATGGGGATGTTTACATTATTGCCCATTTGCTGCTCAAGGAGCACCAGGATGTCTGGAAGTCTGTGTCGCCACTCCTCTGTATCCCCTACAGATAGGGCCGAAGGGGGGCTTGAGCCCCTCCCCTTTTGCCCCAAGTGCCCATCCAATTTTGTTTTTATAATAAAGTCGTTTTTTGTCAATATGAACACTGGGGGCTGGATTCACAAAGAATGGATGGCACAGTGCTAATTGCACCGTTACAATTCATAATTGTAAAAATGTGAAAATGTGGGACCCTGATGTAAACAAGACGAAAGTCTTTCTCTGGTCTGCATCCCCTTGTATTGAGCCGTTCATCTCAGGGACACTTTGACAGCAGCCCCGTCTCGCTTAAGATATGTAGATAAAGTACTTCGTTTACCACAGGAAGAACATACATATTGTACGGTGTGTTATAGCCATAAGTGTACAATGTGTATATATTACAAATAAGTACATATATTACATATTCAAAATGGTTTATTCCTTACCTTAACCCAAACCCTAACCTTAACCGGCATAAATGTATTGATGAATTGAAAATGGAGGACCCTTATGTAAACAAGACGAAATAATTTCTCTGGTCTGCATCCCCTTAACAATTGTGTGTATTGAGCCGTACTGTATTGTACCCATTCTGCAACCTGTTAATAAAGTTTTCAATCAATCAATCAATCAATCAATCAAACTCCTCACGGGGACATGAGAGGACATCAGAGGACATAAACCCCACATCGTGCTGTGTTTTAACGCCCTACATGCCTCCAGGAGTGTTGATATCCTGAACACGCCTGGTATGTATTAATAAGGCTACTTTGCATGTGACATGGCGGCCCCCTGGAATGCATTGTGTTCGGGACAAAAAATAATTTGCAAAATCTTCGCAGCGGCCGGTAACACGACACCAACAAAACAGGGCCCAAAATCGAGCCACTCAGTTTTTTATAAGTTGTAAAGTGTTTCAAGGTGGACGCTGTTTTTTTTTAATAACGCAATAGAAGCCATGTGTCCGTTCCCTGCGCTGGCTTTTAATGAACGCACATAAAACAAATACACGGCCCGTCGTGCACATAGCTGTGTTATATGAGTTCCAAAAAACCTAGAGAACTTTACAACTCGCTCAAAACTTTACAGGTTGAGATGGCCCCGAGCATTCCCTTCTTCTCCATCTCCCGAGTAAACACGGTGTATCACAGAGCTCGTCTCACGTAGAGCGGGGGGGGGGAACCATATGGCTCCTTCTGGCAAAAAAGAAACCTTTTCAAATATTTGTGTATCGTTGCCGCGCTACGGTACATGTGCACGTTACCCAAGCACTGTATTCATTATTATCATACTTCAACTTCAAACTTCAAATTACTTTATTTTCCTTTCTGAACTTTTTGTGCAGTGGTTAAAAGACAACCATACAGTCACAATACTCACCACTATAAAAAAAAACACCAGCCTCGTTAAAACTACAGTAAAAAATACCACTATATAAAAAAAACACCAACTACATTAAAACTACAGTACTTAAAGCATGATATATTAAAATCCATGTGGAGCAGTTCTATATGTATATAAATATATATATAAATAATAGTAATACAGGTAATATGTGTCCATCAGGTGGAAGGGGGAGTCTATTTTTTAAGTAGTCCAAAGTCCTTGGGGGGGGGGGGTCCGGCCTCCACCAGACCTAGGTGTTCAGCAGTCTGATGGAGGTTGGCACGAAGCTGCCTAAGCCCCTTTTGTTCAGTGTTGAAGCTCTGTATCGACGGCCTGAGGGCATTAGTTTGTAATGGGTGTGAAGGGTGTGTGTGTTGTCCTCAACTATTATGTATATTATAGCGACTGGGTGGCGCAGCGGACATTGCGCTCGTAACCTAAGAGACACCGGGTTCGAATCCAGCTGTCGGTGTTGCCTCCGGCTTGGGCCGGCCATCATACTAACTCAATTGGCAGAGTTAGCGGGTGGGAAGTCGAAGGGTGGTAGTCTGGTCGTTGTGAACAGCGACTCCTACAGGTCGGTTGGGGCGCCTGCACAGCAAAGTCAGGAAAAATGGCGGGGGCAGTGTGAGCCTCCTACACGTTACTCCTCGCCAAATGAGAGTCCGCGCTGGCAGGTGAAAAGATGTGACAGGCTGCCTCCACGTGTATCGGAGGGGACATGTGATGCAAGGCTTCTATCCTCCTTACAACCGACCAGTGGTGGGCATATGCGAGCAACGATCAGGACAGGGGAGGGAGAATTGGCACGAGAGGTAAATTGGGATGGGGAGAAAAATCACAGAAAAAAGGAGGAGAAAAAGTAGAAAAAAAAAAAACTATTATGTATATTATATCATATACAGTGTGACAATACCACGCAATCTGAGGCTTTATCCTAATCTCATTAGTTGTATGGCTGTAATAGGGGTGACGCCCTAACTTTTGCACGTGTGTATAGTTTAAGTGTACTGCCCTGCGGAAGCTAGACAACAGTAACTACGCAAACAGTGAAACTGAGAGAAACGTCTTTAAAGTTCTTTGACTATCCAGTGATTTTGTAGTTACTGCGATTCTTTATAGCCGTTTTCTCTAAAACAAGATTGAAACGTTGTCACAAGATGAAACAAATATCGAGGAGTTCAATTTCACTCATAACTAAATTTAGAAATAAAATTGTAGTTACTTGCGGGTGAGCTTCTGCAGGGCAGTAAAACTCTCTGGCGACCGGCGGCCATTATCACGGCACGCTTGAATCGATCCTAATCCTTTGACTCTGATAATGCGGATGAAATGAAAATCAAATTGCAGGCTGCGCTCAGCTCCCAGGCGCCTCCGCTGCCAGGCGGCAGAGGCGTATAAAACGGGCAGCTTTCAAGTATTTTGGTTAATTACAGGCACATGGCAGTCAACGCTCAAAAAGCAGGCACCGCATATCAACGCGTCGACGCTTTTATGTTGTCAGTTGATGTGGAATCATTTGAGCAGATATTATTCAGGGAGGGCGGAAGACAGTCTCTGTGACTGGGGATAGAGTTTACTGACAGAACGACAGTCTCTCTAACTGAGGATATAGTTCATTGACAGAGCGACACGTTGCAACACGGAGAGGATGGAGCCCTAGATGGAGGCCAGATCTCTACAGTATTTATACAGGAGAGTGAAACAACTAAGTGGAGCATTGATGTACATAATATTAATTATATATGATGTACAGAGATATCTGGAATTATAGATATGATGTAGAGACATCTGGATAATGATGTATACTGATAAATACAGCTGTGTGTGTGTGTGTACAAGTTGAAGGTTATGTGTAGAGAGTGTGGGAGGTGGGGGATAGTGTGAAGGCTAGTGCATGTGTGTGTGTCTGTGTGTGTGTGT